>NC_088873.1:47194353-47231853 GCF_032884065.1 Artemia franciscana
TTTTGAATTTTCAATATAGTTAGATCCAACATGATTCTCCCTCCTCCCCATTCATTTTCAGCCGAAAGGTAGGCATGTCACAGCTTTTCCGCAGAAGAATTCCACAGCAATATCCAATCTGTAATTTTCTTGGTCTGCGCCCTCTCTTACACAAAGTAACTATTACATACGGAAAACCCCGTTTTTTATAAAGAAGATCCAAATTAATCAATATCCCCAAATGAGCAGCATGATGTATAATCAGGGTGCTTTTATTAACCACCCCGAAGAATCACGAAAACGGTCAAATCCCTTCAGCTTGGTTACATTATTTTCAGCTCCCTCAACTCACTTATGAGCTTGAATTAAATTTGAATCTCGAATTAAAATGGAATAGCTGTGGGCATCAAGTCAAGGCTAATTGTAGAAAAGGCCAAGACAGATAGTCCAATTGAGTGAGAAGCAAACCTGGCATTAATTACCCCCCCCCCCTATTAAAATTGTATAAAAAGGAGGTTAGTTCATTTGTTAATAAATATGTCTATCCGTCCATGCGTCATTGCTAGGGCCGTAGAACCAAGGTAAATAGTCATAGAGCTAAGATAGTGATAGAACCTATAGTTTTCCAAGTGTTAGGTTAATTTGGCTTGGGTAAACAGCAGGAGTATGTGGGTGCCTCTCATATTGGACCAATACACGGTTTGTTATCTTTTAGCAAGTCACACCTGCCAAGAGTCTCAGTCAGGTTGACCAAGAATTTAAAACTGACATAGGACCATTAGATTGCCTGGAATAAGATGTAAATCAGGGTACTTATACTAGCCACCCCGTAGAATAACGAAAACTGTCAAATCGCCTTATCTTGGTTACATTATTATCAGCTCCTTCAACTCATTTATGAGTTATATAAAGGCTCCTTGAATCTCTAATCTACTTTTATTTCCTGATGTTTATTCATTTAATGAGTCTTTTCAGAGTTCCAAGTCATTATTCTGATAGTGAACTCACTTTGAGAAATTGTCACAATCAATCTTTGTCCAGCTAATGGTTCTTCTGCAGCGTTCATCAATGAAGACGATTTATAAAAGTGTGAAAGGCTTATTTTCTAGTTTTTAAATATGGCTACGCCTATTAAACGAAAATAAGGGAGGGTTGATTTTTGATGCATGAGAACCAAAAACTTAAGTGGCCTATCAAAGGATTTTATTATGAAGATCTAATCTCGTCTTTCCTTACTCACTGGGCTAAAAGCCTTATTATTAATATAAATCTTCAAAGAATAAAAAACATTTTCAGCATTTTAGTAAAAAGAAAATAACTACTAGAATACAGGTTATTTTCTTGAACGGAGATAATTTGGGTTAAGAGCTCTCAAAAACATAAAAAAACACAAAATTTTGGAAATGCCTGCTCAATTCGTCAATGTCGTGAATGTCAAACGGAAGACTTTTTCCCTTAGACTTACCTCAGTTTTATATATATTTTTTTGGAAAGTGCCAAGTTTTGTGTTATATTGAAAAATTGGAAAAAAACAACAAATTTTTCCCCCTTACATATTGAAAAACACATTTACCCTCTCTCCCCTAAATTTTCATGAATTGACGCCACGTTTGAGAAACGTATTCAGCGCAAGCCATCTTCAGAGCAGGCCATTCCCAGAGTCAAGTTTATTCCAAAGGTTAAGATAAATACATAAGTATATAAAGAACTGAGAAAACGAAATACAAAAAATCGGTAGAGCCAGAAAAGTAAAAATTAATCGTATGGTTTGGTTAGCTTTTGTTTATTCGAGTTATTCGAGTTTATTCGATTTACCGAAAAGAAATATATTATTTGACCACTGGTTAGGTAAATTAAAGCTGAATATGAAATTAAATGCTATGAAAAGAATACATTCTCCATCCCAGATTTGCAATACTTTTTGGTTAAAAATACCCATTCGTCTTTTTGATTTTTCTGGGAGAAGATGGTTCTTTTACTTTTAGTTTTCTACTCATTGAGTTTTTAGTTTCAACTTTTTGCTTTTAAGTTGTCATTTTATTTACGCCTGTTTTGTTTACTTTTTTCATTTGGATATTAAGTTTAAATAAATTGTTTCGTTATTTCTTTTATCTGATTCTCGCATGTATTTCTTTTTCTTCCTATAGTCTTCCTTTTTTATATCTTTCTTTTTCTTCTTGCACAGACGGTAGTCTGGCAGATGTCTCCAAATATTTTTTTATTCTTAAGGATATGGAAAACGCAAAGAATGTGGGATGTCAATTACCCTATAAGTATATAGAAAAATACTTGGTACTATAAATAATTTCTAAGATCACACTGCCTTTTGATTTACAATCCTAACAAAAACATTTTTAAAGCGGGTGAAATCGTTTAACAAGACAGTAAGAAAAAAAATCACCGTCTAGTTAATGATTTTCCCGTTTTTAATATATTTTCGTTGCAACTGTATTTTTTAATATGTATCTTTATTTTCCGCAAAGTTTCTCACTTTTTCTGTTTCGTTAGTCGACGGAGAATTTTTGTTGTTATTGTTCCTTTTCTATTTATCTTATTGCTATTATCTTTGAAAAAGTACTTTTTCCATGGGTGCCCCACCAAGCTACTTTTCAAGGGTCTAACCTAACCTTCCCCTCTTTCCTATTTTTGTTGTGTATAGAATTGAGTTTTTACAAAATTTTGCAAGTGATTGTAAAAATAAATGAGCAAAAAAAAAACTGACTTCAAAATTTACCAAATCCTAACTGCACCAGCCATCTATTGGATACTCTCTGTTTATAATTAGTTTTGAACTGTAGTAATTGAAAAGACATCAATTGATTTTTTTTTCTAAAAATTAGAGGTGCGACTCAGCTCTTTGAATTACCAAAATTATCAAAACAAAAACATTTTCGCCCCCTGGACCTATCTTAGATGTATTCACACCCATAAACTGTGATTTTATAAAATTTTAATTTGAATGTTTCAAATTTGTGATTTTTTTAATGGCACTGTCACCTTTTTGTCAGTGTTGCCATGTAAACCCATAAATTGTTTTATTCCCAAGCCTTTTCTAGATTTTTCATTGTTGTTTTTTCACAACTGTTTCTTTTCTTTAAATTTGGCAGACGCTACAGCAAAAAAGTAAAAAAGTAAGTAAGTAAGACGACACTAGACCCTTAATATCTGTACCGGTGGTGTTGATCTCCGCTTTATGGCCCTTCTTCCAGGAGGTGCAATGGGGAGCTGGAGGCCAACCATCCTGTGCTTTCTCACACCCTTCCTGCTTACCTTCACCAGATTTCTCCAGGTACCCATTTAGAGCTGGGTTGACTGTTGCTGAGCTTACGGAGTCACTCCACTGACCCCCGTCCCAAACTAAATAACTGATCACAACTGGGATTGAATCCGTGCTCCTTAGACAAAAAATTCCCACCCCAGCGCACCAGCCACTTAGCCAGGACGGCTTTTGGCTACAGCCATAAGCTCTATATCTTCACGTTGAAACTTTTTTAACATTAAAAATTGAAAAAAATAAATAATTTTCAATGTCTTTGATGTTTTAAAATAAGCAGCGGTTTAACCCATTTTCTCATATGTTATTTGTTTCTCAATATTTTAAGAAGACTAAGTCTTTTTATAAGAAACATTGTATTCTCTTTTGTCAATCACAAAAATACTCGGGAAATGAAGCTTTTTATTTCGTGATTTTCTTGGCTGTAGTTTGGATGCCCTTAAAACTTTCATTTTACGAAAACACTGGGTATTAATTAAGGTAAAAAATACATAAAAGAAAGTTATGAGTTTTTCATCTCTCCTGTAAAGATAATATTCTTTAACATACTGCGTTTGAATTCACGGGACCAGTTTCTCATGTACATTTTCGTGTATACTCTGCCTTTGATGTTTGTTCATATTTTAAGGTGTACATCTGTTTTTACATCCACCGATCCGATTGGTCCCTCCATTTCACATTTCATTACATTTTCCTTTTTTGCCTTGGGGGACGTGAAATTCGACTGCCGAGTGAAAATCGGCTTTTTTGGAGTCTAGTGCAACAGAATGTTCTTTGAGCACAAATTGTTGGATAAAACCAATGTATGAAAAGTAGAATTCGAGGCCGCAAAATTGACCTGGAAGTTTGACTCATTGTCAAATGTGTCTAAGTTGAAAAACACAGTTTTTGACATTTTTTGCAAATAAAAGAAAACTTTCAATCCACTCCCCTCCAAAAAAAACACGGTTTTTATGTAATTTGAAACCAGTTTTTACTGATTCTAATGTTTTTGGACATTCTGGAAACTAAGTAGAATTACTAAATCCAACTACTTTTCAGCTTATTTTTTTGGCGGAAGTCATGTCTCAGTTCCAATACAAAAAGATAATGTAATAAAAAAAACATAATGAATAAAACATAAACAAAAAGAACATAATGTAAATAAAAAAATACAAAAGCAAATTTTCAAATTTCCTAAACATCTATCGGTTTTTATGTAGGTTGAAATCAATTTTTACTGATTCTAATGTTTTTGGACGTTCTGGAAACTAAGTGGAATTACTGAATCCAATTACTTTTCAGCTTCATTTTTTGGTGGAAGTCATGTTTCAGTTCCAATACAAGAAGCACGTTCGTCCACTGAAATAAGTTTGAGATTTAAAACTTCGAAGACGGACGCCTTGATCTTGTTAGCAGCAGGAAAGATTGACTATTGTCTCCTACTTCTTCAAGATGGAGCTTTAAAAGTGAGGTTTAACAAATTTTTCTTCAACATAATTGTATAATTTAATTCAGAAAGTTATCTCCGGGTGAATGACTTCGGAGACCACATTAGCTATACATGAGGCTCGAAAAAAAAAAAAAAAACGAAGAACAAACGAAGAAAAAAAGGAAGCACGTATTTTGGCAAAGACTTCCACTAGGCTTATCTCAGTGCTAAAAAAAAAGACATAAATAACATATCTGCTGTGGTTTATTTTATTCTCTTGTTGGAAATTGTTATATCTCTTAGTTTAATATATTTCTTCATTTTTTTGTCTTTGTTTTTGTCTCATCTTTTTTTTTAGTATCTAACTAGATCATGTACTATACCCTTAATGATCTTGATGATATAAAGCAGATTCAGCATCTTTAATTACAACTTACAGTTAAAATAGAATTAGATTTTTAGAATTGGTAAAGTGGAAATTTAACAAACCGGATACATCCCGAAAAATCTGAAATATCAGGAATTCGATTCTTAATGAAAAGTACCTCCATGTGAAGAATGGACAAAAAATAAGCTAAAAACCAGTGGCAGTAGACAGCTTAAGAACAGTATAGCTTTCTTCTTAAGGTTCAATTGTCTTTGAAAATAAACAGGTAGTTAACTTGTGAATTTTGACGGACAAAAAGCGTTACGAATTTAAATAATTCGCTTTAATTATTTAATTTAAGGGTTCAAAGTGGCAACACTGACGATAATATGGTATTACCCTTAATGCTCCATAGTTTTGAAATAAACATAAGAAAAATCTTGGAAAACTGTGGTTTTCAGGTGTGAATAAACCTAAGATGGGCTCAGGGGGAAGGGGGTAAAAAGGTAAAGACCACGACATTGGATTTTACACGCCTTACCGGCCATGCTGATTTCACTTTCATGGCCCTTCAGCCAGGAAGTTCACACTTTAACAACGTTATCGAAACTTCATCGTAATGAATATAATTGCCGCTAGACCACAACTAATTTGGGATCAGATTAGAGCCAAAATTGCAAGGATTACCTCAATTCCTGATTTATTCCGCAAATCATCTTTTGTTTTGACAGAAAACATAATATATTTTAAGGCTAATTTATTAATTTAAATATTTTTACTTATTATACCAACATTTTCACAAATCTTAAAGAACAAAAGCTTTTTATAAGAATTTATCATTAAAGTGTACTGTCGAATTAAATATATTGAATGAGCGCCATCTTAAAAAACGTTGATAAAAATTGATCCCTACGAAACTGTTGAACAAAAAAGGATAAAAATTCTAGGCCTTTATTGTAATCAAGATTTGAAACTTCAATGCCCTAGTACTGAAGCCTTAGCAGCTACAGTAAAAGTTAACTAGTCTCCATAAAGTCTTTTTCGAAACTGCATGTTTTTCATGCGGTTTCAAAGACACAGTATTTCGATGAGCTTTTATTTAAAATTACAAAGACAAAGGTACAATTATAAGGCAAATTGCACCAACGGATATGAAGTTCCCATCAAATATCAAACTTAAAACGAATATAAATTACTGTGAATGAGCTAACGGGACCTAAAACAACAGAAATTAACATGAATAGTTATGTCAAACTGCAATTACTATGAATGAATAAATAGCATGAATAAATTCTATACTGACAAATGAAGAAAAGAATAAAAAATTGTAAATACGTCTTCACACGGCAGTAAGAGGCACAGGGTATCCCTGAAAGGTAGATAAAAAAGCTTAAACCAGTGAAATACCCCCCCCCCCATTGCAAAAGATTTAAATATTTTGCAATACTGCTACTTCTGGCTTAGAATGTACTTTGGGAACATACATTGGAAGATATTCACCCTCTGCACACGGTCCATCCCTCTCTTCCCTAGTCCCCCCTCTTAAATCAGGGGAATATAATTCTAAATTTTTCCAACTGTGAAAAACACAATGGGCCTTGGCTTTTCTACTTTAAGCATCTTTAGTGCATCCGCCGTCTTTTCTGATAATTCTAACTAGATAAGTAAGGTTGTCCACTTAGTCATTCTTTCTAACAGTTCGTGGTAGCCCGACTCAATAGAAACCAAAACTCTAAAAAACAGAATTCTCATCCCAATATATAAATCAAAAGAATTGGATTTTTGTGTTGATTTTAAATATATAAGTTTCATTAAGTTTGGTTTTACCCATCAAAAATTACGAACCTGAGAAAATTTGCCTTATTTTCTAAAAAAGGGGAAAACACCCCCTAAAAAGTAATATAATCTTTATGACAATCACACCATCAGATTCAGCGTATCAGAGAACTCTAGTGTAGAGGTTTCTAGCTCCTATTTGCAAAAATGTGGATTTTTTTTTTTTTTTTTTTTTACAGAAGAAAGATCTCAGATGTGTGTCTATTTGTTGTTTTTTTTTATTTTCCCCAGGGGTGATCGTATCGACCAAGTGGTCTTAGAATGTCGCAATGGGAATTTTAAAGTTCTAGTGCCCTCTTTTAAGTGACCAAAAATTTTGAGGGCAACTAGCCCTCCTCCCACGCTCATCTTTTCCCAAAGCCACCGGATCAAAACTTTTAGATAGCTATTTTGTACAGTATAGTCGAAAAGTCTAATAGCTTTGTATTTGAGGACTACCTAATCCCTCAGTGTCCCGGGGGAAGGGCTTCAAGTTATGAACTTTACCCATTGTTTACATATGGTATTGGTTATTGGGAAGCTTACTGATGAGGGGGCTACATGAGAGGATCTCTCCATGGAGGAATTTATCATGGGGGAAGAGAGTTTCTATGAAGGGGTGCTAAGTTTTCCAGCATTATATAAAAAAGAATGAGGAATCAAATAAAAAACAAGTTTTTTCTATTGAAATTAAAAGCAATATTAAAACTTAAAATGAACAGAAATTAGTACGTAATTGAGGGTTTTTTTCCACTCCTCAATACTTAGTTCTTTACGCTAAAGAATTTTTGGTAATTTCAAAATGAGCTTTTTACTCTATTTAAACGGCCTTTGTGATTCAGGGGTCATTCTTAAAGAATTGGAAAAAAATCGAATTTTAGTGTAAGGAGTGAGGTATTGACAAGGGGGTGAACTACCTTTTTTTTAAAAATCGTTCGATCAAAACTTTGATAAAGCCATTTAGCCAAAACAAGTAAAATTCATATGCGTATTTCGTTTTAATTATTCAGTACGGTGAACGCAAATCAAAACCTGCATTAATTCAAAAACATTCAGAAATTAATAAAAAAAAAATTCAACCGAAAGTAAGAAGCAACATTAAAACTTAAAGCGAAAAGAAATTATTACGTATATGATCGGCTAAAATCCGATTTCTGACTGAAACTTAATTTTAAGCTTTTCTTCATTTTCTTAATTAGTTTTAAAACTAACCTGTGTGTAGACAATTTAACCTATTGTCATCAATCATGCGCCTTGACTATAAAATCAGATATAAAACTGAAACACAATACCTTGTTATGAGTGTTGAACTGATTGAGCTGACACCAGGAGAATGATGAATAGCCGATTGACTCATTAAAACTCAAACTTGATTACAAAGAGAGTTATATTCACTATACCACTGATATGGTATACCTAGTGCCATAATTTGAGTTGTTTAGTAAGTTTGAAATGACACTTGGGGAAAGAAGAAAGTATATATGTCAGGTTAGGCTACAAAGGTCTCCACTTTTGTCTAGTATGTGGGGATATACTGGGGGAAACCTATTTGATTTTGTAGCGGAATATAATGAAGTGTTGGATAATCAGTGAATTGTTTTGTCAAAGTATCAACAAGAATAAATAAATAAATGATGAGGAAAGGGATATCAGGGAAGCTCTAAAGCGGGGAACTTCCCGAGACTAAGACTTAACCAAAGAACTGTTTTTCTGCAGGTTGGCAATGAATTGTATATTTATGAGTTTGATATTAAGTGCTGCCGATTGTTGTTTCGCTTTGTCTCAACCCTTGTTGGGTTTTCTGGGAATATATTATTTTTATTATTATTATTACTCAATATTTCACATTAGCTGGAAAACTGACTTATGCGAGTTAAGTATAAATCAATAGTAAAACAGAACATAAAGTCTTGTTTGCCATTTTTGATTAACAATACTTTTTGGTCAATTAATACTTTTAATGTAATAAACCTTATGGAAAACGTTCGATCAAATCTGGTTTGTATAATGGAAGATGGTCCAGCAAGAAATGAGGGAGTATTCCTGAGCAATTAATAAGACGTTAGAAAAACGAAGACCTAATTTTGGCGTGGAGTTGCCTTGTATCAACTTAATAGTTGTTCTGTAGAAGTAAAAAAAAGGTGAGGCTGATAAGGTTTACGGACCAAAGTGCATAATTCTTCTAAAAACACCGTTATGAAATGAGAATTGTTCATGGAATATATCCTGGAAATGCCCGAAAATGGACAAAAAGTTGATTTTTCCTAAATATAATCTTTGTCAAATGGGCGACCATTTTGAACCCTTAGTATTGATTAGTACTTCTTAATCATAACCAATGACGTAAGAATTAATACTTACTTCATTGCTTGACTTAAGGAATTTAATTTTGACTGATTAATACTTCTAGAAATTACCATACAACTTTAAAAATATAGAGTTTAATTACATTCAACAAGTAATCAAAATAAAGAAATCATCCTAAACCAAAATGTCTAATGCAACAAATTCGAAACACAATAGATATATAGATAGATAGGTGTATTTCAAAAACCCATGGGCCATATACATACGAAAATATAAATAAATAACAAACATGCAAGGAAATTAACAACAGTACGAATTACAAACACGCACAAAAAACAGAATTCAACGCAAAACGTGCCCAATCTAACAACGAAAGAAAATAATCATATAAAACTTTTTCTTCTTATCAAGGATTTATCTATATATACTCCCATTCGAAATATTGTGGCTGGGTTACTATTTTGTAGATTACCCAGAAGCATTAAATTAATCCCATGCAAATAAGTTTCCCGTAAATCCAAGAGCACCGGGCATTTCCGGAGAAAATGATCCGAGTCTTCATCATCATCTTTACGAAGGGGACAAACATACCGCCTATCTGGACCAACTATCATTTTATTTTTGTCGAAAGTTTTTTGCCTGTTCTGGATTGGAAGACAATTCGCCCAAAGCTGAATACAACGACGTAGAATCAAAGCCGGTAAATTAAATTTAAAATAAACTTCCTCTTCAAAACTAGGTTTTTCCTGATTATAATGTAGTAGGGTTTTAGAATCTAAAACCAGCCCTTGCCAATGCTGGATTTCCTGACTCTCTAATATAAATCGTACCTGGCTTTCTAAATTTGTTGGTACATCACTAGAGCAAAGACCATTATTCCATAAGTAAGGCATTCCTACTTTTTCTAGTAATGATTTAATTTGGGATGGCCACGAGGTTTTTAAGCCACATTTCAACATCTCTTCATATGCCGCTCTTACAAGTCTATCCTCATTTTTCTTAGTTAACTTCAACCAGAATCTAAGCATTAAAATATACCTACGTAGCTTTAAAAAACAGGCATATATCACCTTTCAGAAACTGTGAATGGGTTGTCTGATGTAGACCAAACACTATTTTATAACACTGGAGCTGAAGGGACTCCAGTTGCTGCTCCAGTTGCAATAGGAATACTCAAAGTAATCACATTTAATCAACTTATAAAGCAATTATCAAATTCCAATTAACTAGTGCGACCTCTGAAATTTAAAACCATCTTCTTTTGAATAATAGATTAAATTGCAATTTAATTTATATATAGAACTATACTTACAATACTTTACCTAATCTTGGGTAAGATGTGGTAATTCTAATATACCGATATCAGAATATTTTCAGGGGGTTTCAACCACCAGCCCTCTTCAATGGACGCCGTTGCTTTTTTTTCAATCGTAGACCAAAATGTGAAAAATTGAAGATTAGAATATGTTACTGGCTTTTCCATTTTATTTTCTGGGTCTGTTCATGAAATCGATAAATTTTCATTTCCAATGACATATAAACTAACATGACAATGTTTTGTTTCTCTTATATACAGTCCTTAAGTCCTCCACTGCGTCTAGTTTCCCTTTCATTGTCCTTGGTTCTTAATGTCAAAAGCAGCACGACCTTGACAAATTCACGAAAAGATTTTTATAGGCCGAAATCATGTACAGACGTAGAGGAAGCTGGTGATACTTATCAACTTAATTCTTCTTTTCTCTATAGTCCCTTGTATTTCTTAAATAAATATCCCTTATCTAGTGGTTTTATTCCGCCCCTGCAATGTTGGTTCCCAGATGTGTGTTTATGTAACTTGAACTAAAAAAAAAATCCTAAAAGTATTGAGGCGCACCCGATATTTCTTCATAACTATGCGAGGCTACCAGCCCTTGACCAACAGCTAGTCACCTAGGAATCATCTATCCACCTGATGCAGCAATTTTTCAATCAATTATATTAAATTACTAAATACTGTAGTTCCTCTGAAAAACTTCTCCCCTGTTGCTATCTTTCCAAAACATTTGATTCCAATAGGACTTAATCTAAATGCACCCTCCGCATCTTGCCTTATTTAGCGGAACTGTGTATAATGATCTTCTGTCATCTAAGGACATCCCCAAATTGTAATGAACCATAATTATGGTTTGCATAAGCGTGAGCTTTAATTTTATGCTGATGTTATATTCCGGATGTCAGCGTGAACTATATAGGCTGGCAGCAGAGAGTCAAGAACCAAATAAAGGCCTTTTTGCCAACTCAATTATTACTATGATTCTAAATAGCTCTCAGAAACAGAAATACTAACTAGTAATTTCTGTTATGACTACAGTCAAAACTATAAAGAGTCAAATTTTGTCAATTATTCGCGTTCTTCTTTGATTTAGTCTCACACTGGCCAGTGTCGGACTACAATTGGATAAAAATTGAAAGGACGAGAACTTTGTTTGACAAACCTGTTCAATCCTGCAGCCAGATTATCAAAATACCGTATTTACAATATCTACGAGACGGCTTGTGGGATCAAGTTGAAACCTTTAGGGTGTGTTTTAGGGTCGCATGGACCTTAAATTTTTACTCGAGTGGAGGAAACTAAAAATACTATGTCTTTCATTCATCTAAACTTTTTGCAATATATACTCCTAAGGGACTTGAAAACCTTTTTTTGGTTAATTAGCCACGCAAACAAAGACATAATGTTCTGTCTACTTGTTAAAACAGCGTATGTGCAGTGTTTCGAGAGCAGCTTGGGATATCAAGCCGAAGCCTTCGGGAAATGTTAGGGGACCAAGTAGATCTCAAATTTTGACTCGGTGGGCGTAGGAAAAGGGGCAAATAAATCTTTCCTATCTGATCAAGCAACAAATTTTCACTATAGACATCTAGTGAACTTACAACCTATTCATGGTTAATTAGGGAGGTATGTAAAAAACTAAATGCATACTCAAGTTATCAAAATAGTGGATCTGCAATTTCATGAAAATGGCTTCTCGGGGGGAGCAATTCTGATTTTCAGAGATTCTTAAGAAAACCCCGTAAACCTCTAATTTTTACTTGGAGGGAGTAGTCGGGGTAGAGGTTCTAAAGTTGTAAGTCTTCAGTTCTCTTAGATGTTAGAATGGCATTCAGATCATTAGGGGAGTGGTAGCCCAACATGCATTTCTAAGAGTTTCCCTTTGTTTTAAGTTTGACTTGATCATCCAATTTAATTTTAGTCGTTCAGATTTCTTCTATTCATCCATATGAGCATGTGTCATTTTTATTATTGATGACTTTTCATATTAATTATTCTTCTTTATAGACTTCCCTTGTTCATTCATCGCAATGGGATCCAGTGTTTTCCTCGGGAATTCCCCACCCCCGAAAATCCCCCCTCCCCTTGCTCAGAATTCTCCCCAGAAAATCTCGACTTAGAAGATAAATTGAAAGTTCTGCTCATCTGTTTAAGTGAGAGGCAACGTTGTAGCGTTGCCATAAAAGAGCCATGAAGTTTAAGGTATTACTGTTTAATAATTTTTTCGTGAAGCACTTCATCTGGAAGAGGTGGTCGTACCAACTTTAGAGAAGGCTCATTTGATAGCAAATTATAAGTTATAGAGACTTTTTAAGAGTCAAAAGGGATTGGTCAACAATAAGCCACCCTCTCCCTCACTCTCCAATCATTTTTTCCAAAACACATCCAATCAGAATTTTGATACGGCCATTTTTTTCTAACATTCAGTGGATTTTTTTAAATTTAATTTCTGATTGTTTTTCAAAGCATGCCCAGGCTTAAGGAACATGTGATTTTGGCTACCAGCCCAATAAACACACGATTTATTGCTGTTAAAGTGTATTTACCAATTATTATATATTGGGTAGTAGGTTCCCGCTTTTTCAATTTTCCGAAAGAGAATTCAGAAATAAAAGAGAAAGAACAAAATAAATATAAGAAAAACCATGTTCAAAGTAAATGCACTTAAACGGGAAACGGAATTTATTTTCAAAATCCATTTTCTCGCTTCATTTAACTATATTGAATTGCCTCATGTCCTAATGAGCAAATTTTTAGTGTCCTAATTTTTTTTTTTATTTAATTTCTGATTGCATTTCAAAACATGCCCAGGCTTAAGGAATATATGAATTTGGCTACCAGCCCAATAAACCCACGATTTATTGCTGTTAAAGTGTATTTACCAATAATTGTATATTGGGTAGTAGCTTCCCGCTTTTTCAATTTTTCGAAAGGGAATTCAAATATTGGATTGTAAATAAAATTTTGAAGAAGATGTGATTATTTAGTTACAATTTTTGATGTACAGTAATTGTTCAATTTGTTCTTAACAATAATTTTGCATAAGAAATTCAGGTGGACAGAGACGGGTATTATTGTTAATGCGGATGGAGGCTCTGCGTGACTTAGCCTTCTATGTGGCTGAAACCAACTTGACCTCCACGACGGTGTTCTCTGATGTTGAAATACATTGTACACGTATGTTACGTATGTTACCTATACCAATAATATAGTTGTTGACCAAAAATATTCCCGGGAATCAAGAGGGATTAGATATCTTCCCCTCTTTCCCTAAGACTCATTCTATATTTATATGAAGGTTCAATGAGAGTTAGAATATTTGATCATTAAAATAAACTATTTGAGGCATTTGCCTCTCACCACTTTTTCTTTTCCTCGTGTATTTGATGGGTAATTACGCATCACTTCTTATAAATTTTAAGAAATATGAGGCAATTCAATATAGTTAAATGAAGCAAGAAACTGGATTTTGAGAAAAAAATTAATTCTCGTTTAAGTTCATTTACTGCAGACATGGTTTTTCTCACATTTTTTTTATTCTTTCTTTCTTATTTCTTCAAAATACCTCCTTATTTCTATTGCTTAGCTTTTTTCTATTTGATTAGTGCTAGTTGGTTATTTTATTACCCCTTCCGAAATCCTTACCCCCAATATATTCGTGAATCGAATCCACTAGTGCATTTTCCTGAAATCCGTAACATATTTGTTATTGACACAGCAATTTAGTTTAATGTGGCCCAGAAGACAGAGTTTTAATTTGCTGTGGTGCAGGGGGCAACTCTTCCCTCTATTAAGGCCCTAGTTTGCCCCCCTGATCCAAGAATGATTACACATGACTTCTTATAAACTTTAAGAAACATGAGGCAATTCAATATAGTTAAATGAAACGAGAAAATGGATTTTGAGAATAAATTCTAATTCTCGTTTAAGTGCATTTACTTTGGGCATGGTTTTTCTCATATTTATTTTGTTCTTTCTCTTTTATTTCTGAATTTGTGTAGAATTTTTTTAGCGTCCTAAATTGTGTTATATAGAGTAATATCCCTTACATTAACATTAGGAAGCAGTTTCAGAAATATAAACAACGAAATCAAATCTTTCCATATGGCAAAAACACATTTGTGTTGGTATGAAGAAATATTTAAAACAATTTTAAGAGGTTGTTTAAAAAATAAATAAATTAAATAACAGAGATTGGGGAACCGAAAAAAAACATGGTAATAAAATCCAAATCAAATATCCGAAGAGGATTTAAAAATACACAATGAAAAGTGTGATAAAGAACAAAAGTTGAATATGTACTATCCAGGGCTTATCAGATTCATCCACGCATTAATCAATATACTTATTTCAAAATATACATACTCGGGTAAAGAATACAGATATTAGAGGAAAGATAAAGAGATTATTTTAACCTTTCGCCTCCGAAATTTCAGTTACCACGTTAAAGAACGTCACATTTCACGGATAGAACGTGTTTGCTTTTGAAGGTGCTTTTATACTATGCCGTAGTAGTAGTAAATAATGACGAAGACCACACTGCCTTTCCATAGTCAAACAGTTCGTGGTAACGAACTGTAGTAAAGAGCGACCCGGCTCAATAGTAAACGATACTCTAAAAAACGGAATTTTGATGCTAAAAGATACATCAAAAGAATCGAATTTTCATGCTGATTTTAAATATATAAATTTGATCAAAGTTAGTCTTTGTCGTCAAAAGTTACGAGCCTGAGAAAATTTGCCTTATTTTGGAAAATAGGGGGAAACACCCCCTAAAAGTCATAGAATCTTAATGAAAATCACACCATCGCATTCAGTGTATCAGAAAACCCAATAACAAAAGTTTCAAGCTCCTATCTACAAAAATGTGGAATTTCGTATTTTTTGCCAGAAGACAGATCACGGATGCGTGTTTATTTGTTTGTTTGTTTTTTTCCCCAGGGGTCATCGAATCGACCAAGGGATCATAGAATGTCGCAAGAGGGCTCATTCTAACGGAAATGAAAATTTCTAGTGCCCTTTTTAAGTGACCAAAATATTGGAGGGCACCTAGGCCCCATCCCACGCTCAACCTTTTCCCAAAGTCAAGGGATAAAAATTTAAAGATAGCCATTTTGTTCCGCATAGTTGAAAACCATAATAACTATGTCTTTGGGGATGAATTACTCCCCCACAGTCCCTGGGGGAGGGGCTGAGGGTTACAAACTTTGACCAGTGTTTACATACAGTAATGGTTATTGGAAAGTGTACAGACGTTTTCAGGTTTTTTTTTTGGTTTGGGGGTTGGGTTGAGAGGAGGGGGATATGTGTGAGAATATCTCCTTGGAGGAATATGTCACGGGGGAAGAGAAATTCAATGAACAGGGCGCGGGATTTTCTAGCATTACTATAAAAAGACAATGAAAAAAAAACACGACAAAGTTTTTTCAATTGAAAGTAAGGAG
This sequence comes from Artemia franciscana, assembly GCF_032884065.1. Taxonomy (NCBI): domain Eukaryota; kingdom Metazoa; phylum Arthropoda; class Branchiopoda; order Anostraca; family Artemiidae; genus Artemia; species Artemia franciscana. The sequence continues at coordinate 47,210,263 of NC_088873.1, forward strand.
TAGCATTAAAACCTAAGACGAACAGAGATTACTACGCATATGAGGGGTCCTAAGAATACCTTGGCATAAAGAGCGAGGTATCTAGGAGGAGATAAATACCTCGCTCTTTAAGCTTAAGTATTTCTAGTAATTTCAACTATTTATTCTACGGCCTTTCTTGTCAGGGACCATTCTTAAAGAATTGGGACAAAACTTAACATTTAGTGTAAAGAGCGAGGTATTAACAAGGGGACAAACCCCCTCATATACATAGTAAAAATATAAGAATATAAAAGTTTGTTACGTAAGTTGATTCTTAAGTTACGTATAATTTTTAGTAATAAAAACGTTCGTTAAAAATCAAAAGTACTAGTTACCTTTTTAAGTAACCAAAAATTGGAGGGCAACTAAGCCTCCTTTCCCACCCCTTATTTCTCAAAATCGTCTGATCAAAACTAAGCGAAACCCATTTAGCCAAAAAAGAATTAATATGCAAATTACATTTTTATAATTTATGTGCGGAGAGCCAAAACCAAACATGCATTAATTCAAAAATGTTCAGAAATTAAATAAAAAAAACTATTTTTTTAATTGAAAGTAAGGAGCGACATTAAAACTTAAAACGAACAGAAATTACTCCGTATATGAAATGGGTTGTCCCCTCCGCAATCCCTCGGTCTTTACGCTAAAGTTTGACCCTTTGTCACAATTCTACTTCTTAAAACAATTAAAAACTTTAGCGTAAAGACCCAGGGATTGCCGAGGGGAGAACCCATTTCGTATACAGAGTAATTTCTGTTCGTTTTAAGTTTTAATATCGCTCCTTACTTTCAGTTAAAAAAAAAATAGTTTTTTTTTATTTAATACAACTACAGAAGAGAGAATAATGAGGACTCTTTTTCCCAAGACAGTGAGCCAACAAAACCTATTTCAATATTTCGAACCCTATATCTAAGGGCTGTCTTTACCAAAAAAAAAAAAAAAAAAAAAAATAAACAGTGAAACACTTACAATAAACGTTTTCCGTTAAAAATCCATTCTTTTTCTTTTTAATAGCCTCGGCATCATTACTTCTTAACGGAAAATTCACCCAATACTGAGTGATAAAAGCTAACATTTTACAAGGTAAAAAGGTTCATTCATTTCACTAACTATATTTATTAAAAATTGGAATAATTTCTTATTGCGATATTTGCCTTCACTGCAGCTAATCTTGTAGTTCTTTTGGGATTGGGCTTGTTTTTATTCGTTCCTATTTTTGTTTTATTTTGAATTAGATTATTTTCTGTAATTAATTTTGTGTACATAGGGTTGAGTGTGTATTCACCCAAGTCTGTATTTAGGGATGTATTATTATTTAAGGTTTGTTTGATTTCGATTGCCTCGTGGAGAGTTTGTTTGATTCCTAGGTTATTGCTCATTAGAATTGTTTCATCAAATAGAACATAATGGTTTCTATTTTCAAAAATATGATTGCTCATATTGTTTCGTCTATTTGACGAAACAATTCTAATGAGCAATAACCTAGGAATCAAACAAACTCTCCACGAGGCAATCGAAATAAACAAAAGCGTATCAGAGAACCCTACTGTAGAAGTTTTAAACTCCTATCTGCAAAAATGTGGAATTTCGTATTTTTTGCAAGAAGACAGATCACGGGTGCGTGTTTATTTGTTTTTTTTTTTGTTTTGTTTTTTTCCCAAGGGTCATCGTATCGACCAAGTGGTCCTAGAATCTCGCAAGAGGGCTCATTCTAACGGAAATGAAACGTTCTAGTGCTCTTTTTAAGCGACCAAAAAATTGGAGGGCACCTAGGCCCCCTCCCACGCTCATTTATTTCCCAAAGTTAACGGATCAAAATTTTGAGATAGCCACTTTGTTCCGCGTAGTCGAAAACCATAATAAATATGTCTCTGGGAATGACTTACTCCCCCACAGTCCCTGGGGGAGGGGCTGTCGTGGGGGAGGAAACACGACGAATATGTCGTGGGGGAAGAGAAATTCAATGAAAAGGGCGCGAGATTTTCTAGCATTAATATAAAAAAATCAAAAAAATAAACATGAAAAAGTTTTTTCAACTGAAAGTAAGGAGTAGCATTAAAACTTAAAACGAACAGAGAATATTACGCATATGAGGGGTTCTAAAAATACTTTAGCATAAAGAGCGAGGTATTTAGAAGGAAATAAATACCTTGCTCTTTATGCCAAAGTATTTTTAGTAATTTCAACTATCAAACAGTTCGTGGTAACGAACTGTAGTAAGGAGCGACCCGGCTCAATAGTAACCAAAAGTCTAAAAAAATGGAATTTTGGTACCAATAGCTACATAAAAAGAATCGCATTTTGATGCTGATTTTAAATATATAAGTTTCATCAAGTTTAGTCTTACTCATCACAAGTTACGAGCCTGAGAAAATTTGCGTTATTTTAGAAAATAAGGGGAAACACCCCTTAAAAGTCATAGAATCTTAACGAAACTCACACCATCGGATTCAGCGTATCAGAGAACCCTACTGTAGAAGTTTCAAGCTCCTATCTACAAAAATGTGGAATTTTATATTTTTGTCAGAAGGCAGATCACGGATGCGTGTTTATTTGCTTTTTTTGTTTTTTTTTTTCCCAGGGGTGATCGTATTGACCCAGTTGTCCTAGAATGTTGCAAGAGGACTCATTCTAACGGAAATGAAAAGTTCCAGTGCCCTTTTTAAGTGACCAAAAAAATTGGAGTGCACCTAGGCCCCCTCCCACGCTAATTATTTTTCCAAAGTCAGCGGATCAAAATTCTGAGATAGCCATTTTATTCAGCGTAGTCGAAAAACCTTATAACTTTGTCTTTGGGGACGACTTACTCCCTCACAGTCCCCATGGGAGGGGTTACAAGTTCAAAACTTTGACCAGTGCTTCCATATAGTAATGGTTATTGGGAAGTGTACAGGCGTTTTCAGGAGGATTTTTTGGTTGGAGGCAGGGGTTGAGAAGAGGGGGATATGCTGGGGTAACTTTCCATCGAGGAATTTGTCATGGGGGAAGAAAATGTCCATGAAGGGAGCGCAGGATTTACTAGCATTACTTAAAAAACAATGAAAAAGTTTTTTTTTTCAGCTGGAAGTAAGCAGCAGTATTAAAACTTAAAACGAACAGAAATTATTACCCATGTGAGGGTCTCACCTCCTCCTAATATCTCGCTCTTTACGCTAAAGTATTTTTAGTAATTTCAACTATTTATTCTGCGGCCTTTGTGAATTCTTAATGAACCCAATTCTTAATGAATTGGGACAAAATTTCAGCTTTAGTGTAAAGAGCGAGGTACTGACGAGGGGGCAAACCCCCTCATATATGTAATAAAAACATAAGAATACAAAAGCTCTTTACGTAAGCTAATTTATAAGTTACGTATATCTTTTACTTATAAAAAGATTCGTAAAAAATTAAAAGTTCTAGTTGCCTTTTTAATTAACCGAAAATCGGAGGGCAACTAGGCTTCCTCCCCCGCTCTTTTTTTCTCAAAACAATTCGATCAAAATTATGAGAAAGCCATTTAGCCCAAAAAAAATATATACAAATTTCGTTTTAATTATTCCTCTTCGGAGAGCCAAAATCAAAACATGCATTGATTCAAAAACGTTCAGAAATTAAATAAAAAAAACAAGTTTTCTAAATGAAAGTAAGGAGCGACATTAAAACTTAAAACGAACAGAAATTACTCCGTATATGAAAGGGGCTTTCCTTCTCAACGCCCCGCTCTTTACGCTAAAGTTTTTTTTTACTGTTTTTAAATGTAGAGTTAAGAGAAAGAGTCTAACTTTAGCGTAAAGAGCGGGGTGTTGAGAAGGAAAGCCCCTTTCATATACGGAGTAATTTCTGTTCGTTTTAAGTTTTAATGTCGCTCCTTACTTTCATTTAGAAAACTTGTTTTTTTTTATTCAATTTATTCTACGGCCTTTCTGATTCAGGGTCATTCTTAAAGAATTGGGACAAAACGTAAGATTTAGTGTAAAAAGCGAGGTATTAACGAGGGGACAAACCCCCTAATATACATAATAAAGAACATAAGAATATAAAAGTTTGTTACGTAAGTTAATTGTTAAGTTACGTATATTTTTTACTAATAAGAACGTTCGTTAAAAATTCAAAGTTCTAGTTGCCTTTTTAAGTAACAGAAAAATTGGAGGGCAACTAGGCCTCCTTCCCCAACCCTTATTTCTCAAAATCGTGTGATCAAAACTAAGAGAAAGTCATTTAGCCAAAAACGAATTAATATGAAAATTTCATTTTAATAATTTATGTGCGGAGATCCAAAATCAAAAATGTATTATTTCAAAAACGTTCAGAAATTAAATAAAAAAACTAGTTTTTTAAACTGAAAGTAAGGAGCGACATTAAAACTTAAAACGAACAGAAATTGCTACGTATATGAAATGGGTTGTTCCCTCCGCAATCCCTCGCTCTTAACGCTAAAGCTTTTAATTGTTTTAAAAAGCAGAATTGTGGCAAAGAGTTCTTTCATTAATCCATAGAAAATTACCTTTCCCTGGGAACGGTTTCACCTCTCGTAGTACTTGTCTTCCTCAATGCTACACACAATATGCATTGCAGATGTTTGCTTCTTTCTATAGTTTATTTTGGCTTGTTAATAAAATAAAGGTAAAATGGTCTTTCCTTGGGGAATTACCTTTCCTTAGGAACGGTTGCACCTCTTTTAGTGTTTCTCTTCTTTAATGCTACGTACAAAATACATTGCAGATGTTTGATTCTTTTTATAGTTTAATTTGACTTGTTAACAAAATAAAGGTAAAACGGTGTTCTCTTTTTTTTCTTTACAAGGGCAATTTAAGTCACTTACTCCTTGATTTTTACTTACTTATTCAGACACTTTAATTTTTGCATAGCTTATTTGTTTATTTTTGGAGGCCGAGGAAGTTTTTAATGAGTACCCCTTTAAAGAAATTAGTATAAAGGAGAATATGCTAATTTCACAGTTTTTTTAAGGGAGAAAAATCCCCTATTAATTTGGTTTCCTTGTAATACTCTGTGAAAAAGTTCGGAACAGCATTGCAAGTTCATTTTTTTTATATAATATTTGCTAGCCTACTACTCCTATTGACAACTCAATGCGGGACGAAACCAGAGGCAAACCCAGTTAAACACTCCTCCTCTTTCACAATGTCCTCCTCGATCTTTTGATCTCAGCCTCCCATGGGTTCCTATCTTCAAAACGAGAAAAATAGGGAGAACGAAAAAAAAGGAGTAATTCGCAGCCAGTTGAAAAAATAGAACAAAAGCAAATATTTCGGCAAAGACCTCCACTCAACTAGCCTCGGCGCATAAAAAATTAAAAAATAAATATAGAAATAGGTCCACAGCACAGGATAAAAGACAAACCTAAATAAAAGAAAGAAGAAAAAACCACTGCCTCTAATTTACCCCGTTTTTTATTGTTTTCTCCTGTTACCTCGTTTTGTCATAATTAGCCAGTGTGGTCTCAGAATTATTTACTAAATCTCATAGAAGTACTACATGTTTCTCATGTGGTTCCAGATGGATAACCAAGATCTGCAGGTCTTTGTAGTTTATTATCCTTCATCCATAAAAGGGAAACGAACCATTTTAATCCTTTTTTAATTATGTCCCCAGACAGTGGGATTGAACCACATTTTTCAGCCATCCTATTGAAGCCTATTACAAATATCAAAGATTAATTCTGATCCCTTAATGATGTCCTCATATTGTTTATTTTATTAATACTTGTGTCTCTTATTCAGGTGAGAATAAACCTAGGATCAGGTGAAACTGAATTATCGACCCCGAGAGGACTAAAGCTAAATGACCTTGGCTGGCATGAAGTTAAGCTGGATCGACAGCAAGATGACCTCGTTTTAGTTGTTGACAAAATTCATTCTACAAAGTAAGTTTCAATAGTACTATGTAACTTCACTTTAAGGCTTTAATTCTTAAGCATACTAGAATGTTGAAACAATCTCGGAAATCTGTGCGACGGTGAAGCAAATGAGAGAAATATCTCAGCAGCACTTTTTCACCCACAGACCACGAAAATGATGATTTATGTTTAACCTGTATAAAAATGCAGAGGTGCAACAGTAAAAGAAGGAAAACTGACGCTTTCAAACAGTTCGTGGTAACGAACTGTAGTAAGGAGCGACCCGGCTCAATAGTAACCAAAACTCTTAAAAAATGGAATTTTGTTGCCAATAGTTATATCAAAAGAATTGAATTTTAATGCTGATTTTAAATGTATAAGTTACATCAAGATTAGTCTTACCCGTCAAAAGTTACGAGCCTGAGAAAATTTGGCTCATTTTAGAAAATAGGGGAACTATCCCCTAAAAGTCATACGATCTTAACGAAAATCACACCATCAGATTCAGTGTATCAGAGAACTTTATTGCAGAAGTTTCAAGCCCCTATCTACAAAAATGTGGAATTTCGTATTTTTTGCCAGAAGTCAAATCACGGATGCGTGTTTATTTGTTCTTTTGTTTTTTTGTTGTTTTTTTTCCAGGGGTGATCGTATCGACTCAGTGATCCTAGAATGTCGCAACAGGGCTCATTCTAATGGAAATTAAATTTCTAGTGCCCTTTTTAAGTGACCCAAAAAAATTGGAGGGCACCTAGGAAAAATTAGAGGGCACATTTAGTGTATCAGAAAATCCTATAGCAAAAATTTCAAGCTCCTATCTACAAAAATGTGGAATTTCGTATTTTTTGCCAGAAGACAGATCACGGGTGCGTGTTTATTTGTTTGTTTGTTTTTTTCCCCAGGGGTCATCGTATCGACCAAGTGGTCCTAGAATGTCGCAAGAGGGCTCATTCTAACGGAAATGAAAATTTCTAGTGCCCTTTTTAAGTGACCAAAATGTTGGAGGGCACCTAGGCCCCCTCCCACGCTCATTTTTTCCCCAAAGTTACCGGATCAAAATTCTGAGATAGCCATTTTATTCAGCGTAGTCAAAAAACCTAATAACTATGTCTTTGGGGACGACTTACTCCCTCGCAGTCCCCTTGGGAGGGGCTGCAAGTTACAAACTTTGGCCTGTGTTTACATATAGTAATGGTTATTGGGAAGTGTACAGACGTTTTCTTTGGTTTTTCTTTTTTGGTTTTGGGAGAGAGTTAAGGAAGGGGGGTGTTACGTGGGAGGATCTTTCCATGGAGGAATTTCTCATGGGGAAGAGACTTTCAATGGAGGGGGCGCAGGATTTTCTAGCATTATTTAAAATATGAAAAGTTTTTTCTACTGAAAGTGAGGAGCAGCATTAAAACTTAAAACAAACAGAAATTATCATGCATATGAGGGGTTTACCTCCTCATAATACCTCGCTCTTTACGCTAAAGTATTTTTAGTAATTTCAACTATTTATTCTACGGCCTTTGTGATTCAGGGGTCATTCTTGAGGAATTGGGACAAAATTTAAGCTTTAGTATAAAGAGCGAGGTATTGACGAGGGGTGAGCCCCCTAATATATGCAATAAAAACATACGAATATAGAAGTTCGCTACGTAAGTTAATTCGTAAGTTACGTATATTTTTTATTTATGAAAATGTTCGTAAAAAATTAAAAGTTATAGTTGCCTTTTTAAGTAGTCAAAAAATTGGAGGGCAACTAGGCCCCCACTCTCGCTCTTTTTTTCTCAAAATCTTCCGATTAAAACTATGAAAAAGCCATTTAGCCCAAAAAAATAAATATGCAAATTTTGTTTTGATTATTTATGCCCGGAGAGCCAAGATAAAAAAATGCACTAATTCAAAAACGTCCAGAAATTAAACAAAAAAACTAGTTTTTTTTTTAAATGAAAGTAAGGAGCGACATTAAAACTTAAAACGAACAGAAATTACTCCGTATATGAAAGGGGCTTTTCCTCCTCAACGCCCCGCTCTTTATGCTAAAGTTTTTTGCTGTTTTAAAATGTAGAGTTAAGAGAAAAAGTCAAACTTTAGCGTAAAAAGCGGGGCGATGAGGAGGAAAAGCCCCTTTCATATACGGAGTAATTTCTGTTCGTTTTAAGTTCTAATGTCGCTCCTTACTTTCATTTAAAAAAAGTTTTTTTTTTTTTGTTTAATAAGAGGTAAGAACACCTAAACATTAAATCCAACACTAAAGTAGGATGGGATACGGTGTTATTGTGGTTATGACACTATTGAGTGACAACTCCGTAAGTATCAAACAAATGTTCGAGAGTTTTGAATAACAAAAAGGGGAAAACTGAAAATCTTATGGTCAGACTTCTCGTTCAGCTTTACTTCTCCTTTGAAAAAGAGATACATTCCAGTCGCACTGGTTTCCACACTTCAAAGAAGGAAGGAGAAACCCACAATAGTGTCATCCTGCCACATATTCTGTATTTAGTACCGTTTTACCCTATATTTAGTGAATCTGACCATCTTAGGATGAAGCGCATTTTCTTCAAATTTGTTAAGTTTCTGTTGCGATTTCCCCCGTGAACTCGCAACTCCTATTTGATGAAAAAATATAGCTTGCCTGACTCGTGTGCTAGGTTAGCTGAGCTAAATGTGCACATGTGCAATAAGCAAACCGGCCATGAATGGCAAAATGTTGTTTTTTGGCGTGGAATTATTTTTGTTTGTATTTTAGAATGTAATTACGATATGCTGTTTCTTTCTTCTTCTTTTTTCCTTTTTTTTCAATGTACTCCATCACTTCATGATGGGTTATAAATACATACATACATACATACATACATAAACTGTATATTTGATATGTAATGATATTAATTGCTGAAAGCTTACTAATTCAAGAGTTTGTTTCACTCAGGGCTGGATTCGAAGCTTTGACACTTCTAGGCCCAATCGTTTTTGTCGTTCCGTTTTTCCAAGATTTCCGGGGTATCCGTGAAACTTCGAGAATAGTAAAAGCCGTAGGACCTAGCGGGCCTATTGGTGAATCTTGGTCTGGTCTGGTCTCACTGCAAGTTTGATTTTATTTTTGATTTTGTAATAAATATAAAAGAAAATATTTGTAATATAATTCTATTAAGTAGAGCACCAAATGCGCAATAGGCCTTATGCTTTTACCGTTAAGGAAACGATTAGGAGCAAAACTCGTATTTTTTTGCAAAAAATATAGGTATCTCGAACAATTTTGGAAAGAGCTTATAAACAGATTTCCCAGTTATTTGGAAATAAAATATCGTTAATTGTTTTTATTGGTAGAACGGAGGGCCATGGAGGGGGGGCTTGGGGTCAGCTCCCATTATCTTTGGGATAAAATGTCGTTAATAATTTTATTTGTTTTTTCGGAAGGGGGTCTCAGGCCATGGAGGGAGGGCCAAGGGTCTGCTCCCATGATTAACCAATCATTGATAATTTTTTGGGGGGAAGGAGGGGGTGTCGGGCCATAGATGGTGAGAGGATTATTATTTTTTTGTGGGGGGGGGGTTCTGACATATCTGATCTTAGAACTATTTTCAAAATCCTCGCACAAGAACTTATATGCCCCCAGGACATAACATATAATACTTGCCCCCGGGTTCTAGGTGTTTTTGTTGACCCTGGAATTTTGTTATCTGATCTTTTGACTTGTTATAACAAAATGGCTATATCAAAAACTTGATCGGATGAACTTGGGGTAAAGAGGGCAGAAGGCTATTTGCCCTGTGGTCCCTTTTAGCTCTTATAAAGGGAACTAGAACTTTAAATTTCCGACAGAATGGACCCTGATGAATTTTATACGATAATTTCTTCCACAAGAAAATTTGTGTTCCTCGGGGCCTAATTTACAATGCTTGCCTCTGGCAAATAATCTTTGGTCGAATTTGGACACAATAAAAATTTAAAAATTTGATCGGATGCATTTGGGGAAAAGATGGTTTGTGGGGGGGGGGGGGGAGATAGTGGCAATCAGATAACTTTTGACACTCAAATTGAGTCACCTCCAAAGCTTACCTTTTTTATAAAAAACCTTAAAACCCCCCGGGTAAAAGTTAGAATCCTTCCCTCGGGCTATGGGGGGCATGTTAACTCGAACGGCTTTTCTTCTGATCTTTGGACTATTTCAAATCAAATGGCTATTTCAAAATTTTGATGAAACACGTTTGGGGAACAGAGGGTGTGTGTGAAGGGGGGGAGGTAGATACTCTCCGCTCACTTTTGACTTTTAATACGGCAACTGGAACTTCCAATTTCTAATCAGTTAATCCACCTCTGAAGTTTATACGACCACTCCTTATATAAAAACCTTATGAGCCCCCGTTGCAAAACTTACAACACTGTCTTAAGCCCCCCGGGCTCTGAGGGGTTGTGTCAACCCCGGAGTTTTGTTATTTTATGTTTAAACTGTTTTGAACAAAATGGCCTTCTCGAAATTCTGATTAGATGCATTTGGGGAAAAAAAGGTCCTTGCGGGAGGGGGGGAGAGGTTTAGTTGTCCTCCCATCACTTTTGACTTAAAAACGACACTAGAAATTCAGATTTACAATCAAATGAGCGCCCTCCAAAGTTTATACTACCACCACTTCCATAAGAACTTTTTAATGCAACACTTGGCCCTGGGTTCCTGGGAGGGGGAGCTGTGTTAATCCTGGAGTTTTATTGTATGATTTTATGGTCTATTTTGAGCAAAATGGCTATATAAAAATTTTATCAGACGCATTTGGAGAAAAAGGGATGGTGGATGGGGGATTGCTAGTTTCCATCGGATCACTTTTGACTCCTAAAAAGGGAGCTAAAACTTTGAATTTCTAATCATTCGAGGCCCCCCCAAAGTTTATGTGACCACCTCTTCCATAAGCCCCAGGGGCACAAGTTACAATCCTTAGTTCCCCCGAGTTCGGGGGAAGGTATTTTGATCCTGAAGTTTTAGTTATTTGATCGTTAGACGATTTCAAGAAAACACGTATATCAAATTGATCGAATGCATTTAAGGAAAAGAGGGTCAGTGCGGGGGGGGCAGAGTAGATGTATATCACCCGCACTGTTTCTGTTTTTCAGAAAAACAGAAACGAAAAAAGTGAAAAAAATAGAAAAGAAACAGAAACAGGTTCTTCAAAAACATGTGACCTGTTTCTACGTTTTTTTTTGGAAAAACAGAAAACAGCTGTTTTTATAAGAAAAACAGGTGTTTTTTTGTTTATCTTCCTCCTTTTTAAGATGCTGCACCCTGTCATGTATACTGAGCGAGTTACACGCTGTAATCAATCCTATTTTTAATCAACTACATGCAAACAATACGACTCCGACTGAGCTGGCGATTCTACAACCTATTAGAGGCTGGGTAAAGCACAATTTTATTTTTGCCACCTTAAGATGTTGAATAACAGAGCATAAAATACAAATACAAAAGCACAACAGCTTTGTATAAAATGCAAAACAAACTGAAGTTCAAGCTTTGAACTTGTCACTTAGAAATTTCCTTGTTTCGAGTGTTCCATCAGTTGTTCTTGCACATGGGATTGCTTGCACAATGTATGCTAAAATACAAAGTTCTTTGGTTTTTGGGGTGGAGGCTGTATACCTCCGGTCAGGGGTTTTCGACCATAGCGATTTTAATTGTTTGCTTTTTTGTTTCTGTCAGATGCCATTTTCGGGTTTTTTTTTAAATAAGGGATTTTTTGTGCTAAGATTAACATTGAGGTTTAATGGAAGTAATAATTAACATAGCTGAATCAGTATCAAATAATTTTTTGCATAGAATGATTTTCTAAAAACATATTTTTTATTTTTGGTTATTATAGGCTAACTACTTGCTCTACATCAAATTCTCCCCAGAACTTGAGAGCAGTGGTTACACAAAGGTAAAGGAGGTGACTTAATTATGAAGACCTTTCAATCACCCTAAGGTAGCAAGCTTTAACAATAGTGTAAACGCAGGCACTTGGGTAAAAAAAAACAAAAAGAAGAAGAAAGAACAGAAACAGGAACAAGTCCAACAAAAATAGATGTCTGTTTTCTGTTCTGTTCTTTGTTTTTTTTTTTTTTTTTTTTTTTTTAAGAGAAACCGAAACGGGTTATAAAAAAATTGAGAGGACTGGTTGCACAAAGGTGAAGTAGCTGACTTAAGTTTAAAGACCTTTAAATCACCCTAAGGTAGCAAGCTTTAACAATATTGTAAACGCAAGCACTTGGATAAAAAAGAAGAAGAAAGAACAGGAACAGGAATAGAACAGAAATAGGAACAAGCCCAACAAAAATAGATGTCTGTTTTCTGTTCTGTTCTGTTCTGTTTTTTTTTTTTTTTTTTTTTTTTTTTTTTTAAGAGAAACAGAAACGGGTTAGGCAAAACTTGAGAGCACTAGTTACACAAAGGTGAAGTAGCTGACTTAGGTATGAAGACCTTTCAATCACCCTAAGGTAGCAAGCTTTAACAGCACTAGGTTAAAAAAAAGAAGAAAGAACAGGAACAGGAACAGAACATAAACAGGAACAAGTCCGACAAAAATAGATGTCTCTTTTTTGTTCTATTTTTTTTTTTTTTTTTTTTTTTTTTTTTTTTTTTTTTTTTTTTTTTTAATAGAAACAGAAACGGCTTAGGCAAAACAGAAACAGAAACTTTGCCGATGCTTAGTAGATGCCCTCAGATCACTTTCGACTCTTAAAAATGTAACTGGAACATTCAATTCTAATCAAATGAGCTACCTCTGCATTCTATACCAATGACCCTTATGTAAAAATCTAATATGCCCCTGGGGCATAACTTAAGACATTTGCCGGGGACTGTGTTGATCCCGAAGTTTGTTATAAGATAATAGAATTATTTTCAAAACCAATGTCTATCTCAAAATATTTATCGGACGGGTTTGGGGAAAAAAGGGCGTGAGGGGGCTAGTTGACCTTTGATCGCTTCTAATCCTTGAAAAATGAACTATAATTTTCAATCTCCAGCCAAATGAGCCCTCTCTGATTTTTATATGAGCGCCCCTTCCATAAGAGCTATATATGACCCAAGGGCATAGCCTAAAATGCCCGCCCCAGGGCTCTAGGAATTTAGGTACGAGGATAGTTACCATGGGCCTCAGATCACTTCTGACTCTTAAAAAGGGAATTCAAACTTTCAATGTCTAATCATTTGTGTACCCTTCGAAGTTTATACAACCGCCTCTTCCATGCCCCCCGGACATAAGTTACAATTCTTCCTTTTGTTTTTTTTCTGGGGGGGGGGGAGATATGGGGACCCCAAAGGCTTTTCCATTTGATTGTTGGACTATTTCAGACAAAATGGCTGTCTCAAAATTTTGGTCAGATGTATTTGGGAAAAAGGGGGTGAGGGGAGGAAGTATATGCCCGCCGATCCTTTTGATTACTCTTAAAAAGGTAATTTAGAAAGTTAAATTTCCAATCAAAGATTTTTATACAACCACCCCTTACATAACACCTAATATTCCCCCGGCGCATAGCTTACGATAGTTCCCCTGGGCTCTGGGGGGATCGTGTTGGCTACCTAGTTTTATCACTTGATCTTGAAACTATTTTAAACAAAATGGCGATCTCCAAATTTTGATCGGACGCATTTGGGGAAAAGGGCCTAGGAGGGAGGGGGCTTGTTACCCTACTTTCACTCTTTACTCTTAAAAAGGGCTCTATAAATTCCAATTTATAATTGAATTAGCTCCTCGGGATTTTATATGACCATCCCTCCCATAAAAACCTTATATGCCACGGGGGCATATATTACAACACTTGCCACCAGGATCTGGAAGGCTGCGCTATCCTTCGAGTTTCTGATATATGATCCTTGGTTTATTTTGAATGTAGTGGCTTCATAAAAATTTGATCAGAGATCAGAGTTGCCAACGGATCACTTTTGACTCTTAAAAAGGAAATTAGATCTTTCAATTTCTAATCATTGAGTCCCCTCTGAGGCTTATGCGATCACTTCTTCCATAAAAATCTTTTATACCCACATGGCATAAATTACAATCTTTCCCCTGGGATTTAGGGGGGGGGTATTTGATCCCCAAATTTTGTTATCTGATCGTTGGACTATTTCCAACACACTACCAATCTCAAAATTTTGATCAGAAGCATTTTGAGAAACAAGGGTGCGTTTATGGGGGGGGGGTAGGTAGGTGTCCTCTGATCCATTTTGAATAATAAAGAAGTAGCTAAAACTCTTAATTTTCAATCGAATGAGCAGTTTCTGAAGTTTGTACGACCAAAAATTATAAAAAAACATATATGCCACTGGGGCACAACTTAAACTGGGCTCTGAGGATGAGTGTCGACCCTGAAGCTTTTCTTATCTAGTGCTAGATTTTTTTTTTAACGGCTCTCTAAAATTTTTTACCAGATTGATTTGGTGAAAAGGGTGTGAGGTGGGCTATTTGCCCTCCGATCTGGATCGGATCGGACTGTTTGATTGGATTCATTTACGAAAAAAAAAAAGGCGCGCATGAGCTCACTTTTGACTCTTAAATAGGGCACATGAGCTTCCGATTTCCAATCGAATGGGCCCCCTCCGCAGGTTATACGAACACCCGTTCCACATGTAAGGCCTCTGGAAAAAAACAACAACATTGTAGCCATTTGGGTTTTTCTGCAGGCAATGCTGTACCTTTGTCTTTGATTTGAAATGTTAATGTCATCATAGAGAAAATTGACACCTAAACATGGCCCCTGGAGTGCCTCTTCTAGAGCTGAAAGGCTGGAAGAATGAGTGGGTACTATCATGATCTGCATGGTCGAGAAACTCAAACCTAAGGACCGCAACATTTGTGTAGCCACTCTCCCAGTCCCCTTAATGAGTTTTGTAGGTTGTCTGCTGACCAGCAAAACTAGACTAATTGAAATGGCTAGGCTTGATCCAGGCAGGCCTAGTGGTATCAACTAAAAAAAAAATTGGAGTATACGGAGAAAAATAAATTTTAATATCTGGGGGGACCTGTTCATTGTTTTTCAGATTTTTTTAATGAAAATACCAAGAAATATTGATTTTCAATGAACACCCTCCACAAAATATTCTGTAAAATCTGTGGAGGAAGCCAACAAATCCTTTAATATGCCTCCTTTAATCCTTAATTGTGCCTTTAATGCATACCCCCCCCCCACCTAATTGACGCCACTGAAGCTTGTAGGCAACTCGTAATATCGTAGCGAGATGTTTAAAGGCTCAATTAAAAGCTCTTGATTTTATCGATGTTCTTTTATGTAGATTCATATTTGAAAAGAGCATACAAAAGACGTATCGATTAGTGAAAGAACTTTGAGTTCTAGGCTACTTTATTATTATAAATTCTAGTGCGTATTCAACGAGTGATCGGAAACAGAAAAAGAAAAAAAAAAGAATGCTGTTAAACAAAGGGTAATAATCTAGTGGTCAAGACTCTTGGTTGTGCCCAGGTCGTTGCCCATGTTTGAACCTTGGATAATTTCAATTTTTTTAAGATAAGTATTGACTTTCTAGCACACTTCTAGTGGCGAAAAAAAGAAGAAGAAGAAAAAAGAAGGCACTTCAGTGCTTGCATGCAAAAAAAACTAGATTTTCCCCCTTTAAAATTTAGCAACTGTAAAACTTGAAAACTAGGATTTTACTCAAAATTAGGATTGCCTGAGTTTGTTAAAAAAAATAAAACTTTATTGTAAAATTTTTGGGTTTCATGACCGGTAGAACACTATTGAAAGCATTATAAATGAGTTTTTTTTTCTGTAGGCTATTTAAGAATTTGTCTGTTCCGAATCCTGTTTCGTTTAGCTGGTTTTGTGTTTTCAGTAAAGCGCTATGTTTTCCTGAATTCTTTAAACATAAGGAAACATGAAGATTCAGTGTAAAAATGAGTTACATAAACTGCAAAGCAATAATTTTTATGGCACTTGGTATCTACCAAGTGACATATAGCGAGCGCAGTTTCTGTTTTTTTGTCGGTCTGTCTGTCCCAGTTTTGCTATTTCGGGCACTTCCAGATAAGCTAGAACGATCAAATTTAGCGGGCGTATCAGAGACCAGACCAGATTAAATTAGAAATAGTTGTTTCCCCGATTCGACTGTCTGGGGCGGAGTGGGGGGACGGTTAATTCGGAAAAATTAGAAAACATCAGGTATTTTTAACTTACGAATGGGTGATCGGATCTTAATGAAATTTGATATTTAGAAAGATATCGTGTCTCAAAGTTCTAATTTTAAATCCGACCAGATCTGGTGACATTGGGGGGAGTTTGGATTGGGAATCCTGAAATCTTGGAAAACGCTTAAAGTGGAGGGATCGGGATGAAACTTGGTGGGAAAAATAAGCACAAGTCCTAGATACATGATTGACATAACCGGAACGGATCCGCTCTCTTTGGGGGAGTTCGGGGGGGAGTGTTAATTCTGAAAAATTAGAAAAAATGGGGTATTTTTAACTTACGAGGGAGTGATTGGATCTTAATGAAATTTGATGTTTGGAAGGACCTCGTAACTCAAATCTCCCATTTTGAATCATGACCGGATCCAGTGTCATTCGGGGAGTTGGGGTGGGGGGGAACCGGAAATCTTGATAAACACTTAGAGTGGAGAGATCGGGATCAAACTTGGTGGGAAGAATAAGCACAAGTCCTATATGGAAAAATAAGCACAAGTCCTTGATACGTGATTGACAAAACCGGTTCGGATCAACTCTCTTTGGGGGAGTTGGGAGGAGGAACCTAATTCGGTTGTTCAGAAAAAATAGATAAAAGGAGGTATTTTTAAATTACAAAAAGGTGATCGGATTCTTATGAAATTTGATATAAAGAAGGACCTAGTTTCTAAGAGTTCTTATTTTAAATTCTGACTAGATCCGGTGACATTGGGGGGAGCTGGAGGAGGAAAGCGGAAATCTTGGAAAACGCTTAGAGTGGAGAAATCGTGGTGATACTTGCTGGGAAGAATAAACACAAGTTCCCGATATGTGATCGGCATAACCAGATGGGATTGTCTCTCTTTGGGGGAGCTGGGGGGGGGGGGCTTAATTCGGAAAAATTAGAAAAATGAGATATTTGTCACTTACGAATGGGTGATCGGATCTTAATGAAATTTTATATTTAGAAAGATCTAGTGCTTCAAAGCTCTAATTCTAAATACCGACCAGATCTGGAGACACGGGGGGAGTTGGAGGGGGAAATCGAAAATCTTGAAAAACGTGAAAATTGAGGTATCCTTTATCTTACGAATGGGTGATCGGATCTTAATGAAGATCTTAATGATAGATCTTAATGATAGAATGTACATGTAGATCTGTACAGAGTACTGTATGTAGATCTGTACAAAGTGCAGATCAGGTTAGGACGGCTGCAGATCAGGTTTAATAATCACTGAGTCGTTTTTGCAAAATACGTAGAATGTACATGTAGATCTGTAGAGAGTGCTGTATGTAGATCTGTACAAAGTGCAGATCAGTTTAGGACGACTGCAGATCAGGTTTAATAATCACTGAGTAGCTTTAGTAAAATACGTAGAATGTACATGTAGATCTGTACAGAGTGCTGTAGTAGATCTGTACAAAGTGCAGATCAGGTTAGGACGTCTGCAGATCAGGTTTAATAATCACTGAGTAGTTTTAGTAAAATATGTGGAATGTACATGTAGATCTGTACAGAGTGCTGTATGTAGATCTGTACAAAGTGCAGATCAGGTCAGGACGGCTGCAGATCAGGTTTAATAATTACTGAGTAGTTTTAGTAAAATACGTAGAATTTACATGTAGATCTGTACAGAGTGCTGTATGTAGATCTGTACAAAGTGCAGATCAGGTTAGGACGGCTGCAGATCAGGTTTAATAATCACTGAGTAGTTTTAGTAAAATACGTAGAATTTACATGTAGATCTCTACAGAGTGCTGTATGTAGATCTGTAAAAAGTGCAGATCAGGTTAGGATGGCTGCAGATCAGGTTTAATAATTACTGAGTAGTTTTAGTAAAATACGTAGAATTTACATGTAGATCTGTACAGAGTGCTGTATGTAGATCTGTACAAAGTGCAGATCAGGTTAGGACGGCTGCAGATCAGGTTTAATAATCACTGAGTAGTTTTAGTAAAATACGTAGAATGTACATGTAGATCTGTACAGAGTGCTGTATGTAGATCTGTACAAAGCGCAGATCAGGTTAGGACGGCTGCAGATCAGGTTTAATAATCACTGAGTAGTTTTCGTAAAATATGTAGAATGTACATGTAGATCTGTACAGAGTGCTGTATGTAGATCTGTACAAAGTGCAGATCAGGTTAGGACGGCTGCAGATGAGGTTTAATAATCACTGAGTAGTCTTAGTAAAATACGTAGAATGCACATGAAGATTTGTACAAAGTGCAGATCAGGTTAGGACGGCTGAAGATCAGGTTTAATAATCACTGAGTAGTTTTAGTAAAATACGTAGAATGTACATGTAGATCTGTACAGAGTGCTGTATGTAGATCTGTTCAAAGTGCAGATAAGGTTAGGACGGCTGCAGATCAGGTTTAATAATCACTGAGTAGTTTTAGTAAAATACGTAGAATATACATGTAGATCTGTACAGAGTGCTGAATGTAGATCTGTACAAATTGCAGATCAGGTTAGGACGGCTGCAGATCAGGTTTAATAATCACTGAGTAGTTTTAGTAAAATACGTAGAATGTACATGTAGATTTGTACAGAGTGCTGTATGTAGATCTGTACAAAGTGCAGATCAGGTTAGGAAGGTTTAATAATCACTGAGTAGTTTTAGTAAAATACGTAGAAAGTACATGTAAATCTGTACAGAGTGCTGTATGTAGATCTGTACAAAGTGCAGATCAGGTTAGGACGGCTGCAGATCAGGTTTAATTATCACTGAGTAGTTTTAGTAAGATATTAGGATATTGCTTAATGAATATATTTCATTGTATACTTGAATTTACACCTTTTAAAAATTACTTTTTAAGTAGTAATTTTATGAGTAGTTAACCTGTTTAGTTTCTACTACTTGTTTATCATTTCATTTTCGCCAATTAAATTTCTTATTGCCACTGGAGACCCTTTTTAGGTTCCTTTAGTTTCGAATTCCAAAGTTTTAATTCCCTTGCCCCTGCTCTTAGCTTGGAAACGAGAGATATCTTTTCCCTTGAAATTGAAGAGTTCAACAAGATGAAATCCTATGCTTTAGTATCATAGTAATTTCAGAAAAAAAAGAGGAAAATAAACAACTTCAAAGAAACGAAAGCTGTATATCAACATTAATTGTGTAAAGTTGGTAAGACTTTATTGTTGGTATTTTTTAAGTTTAAGTATTTTTAAGCTTAAGGATTGTTTGAGTTGATAAAGTTGATATAGTTGCAAAGAAAACAGTTGTTTCTAGTTTTGAAGTTTTTATTATTACTACAAGGGTAAAAAATGGTTTTACGACTCTAAATTATAATTTGTAATTAATTATGCAGAATCAGTTTTCAGGAGCCTACTGTATTCTCTAGTGGTATTGTAAATGTAAGGAATGTATTTAAGCCTGAACAATTTTATATTTAATTTGGAATTTCTGAAGTCAAAAGATTTGGTAGTTACAGAAAGTACAGAATATCTTTATTTATCACTGGGATCTATTGGTATCAGAAACGATATTATTATTCCCAAGGCCCCCTTCAATGTGAAAATTGAGCATGTGGACTTTTTATCGTTGGGGAGGGGCTTAGTATCTCCAAGCGTCATCAGAATGATCTTTTTAAGGGCTGGGCAGGATTGAAGATCTTAATGATAATTGAACCATGATTTTTAATGTAAACAAAACCGAAGAGAGGCTTATTTTCAAAGCGAGAATAATGAAACACAATCCTGAGTTAGTAGTTAAAGGAGAGTGATTACTTTACTCCCTGAAGTTAGGACTTGTTTTACGATGCAAATAGCTTCTCTCCAATCATCTCATCCTTTCAAAATTTTATATCTTCAATAGACCCGGCGTTGAATACCTACTTTTGCTATTTTTCCTGCTACGTAGGCTATTCCTACTTTGCCATTGCCCCAAAACTCTATGTTACTCCTTTAGATAGAATCCAAAATCGAGAAGCAAAAAGAACAATGTCTGGTAATATGTCACTAATGCTCTTCAACCAGTACAAGAGCGCCTTGAAGTGGTTTCTGTGTTAGTGTTTTACAAGTATAAGAACTATTCCCCATTGGAGGAACCATCGAAGCCCATACTTGGCAGAATTGACCGATGAGGCACGCTCATCATTGTTTTGATCTTCTCTAGTATCTATAGCAGGGAGCTCCCGCCAAGAGTGTTCTAGAATTAAAGTAATTTAGCCGTGTCGTGTCACCCCCCCCGTTCGAGTTTTTCCCCTTAGTAACTTTTCTTACATGCACTATGAGAAGTTATAATATCAATTTTAAAATTACTAAACATGATAATTATGAAACCTATTAATAGACAGCCAGATGGCAGTCCCTCTAAACCTGGCACAGAGACAAACATCAAAACATTAAAAGGGGTCCATTTTCCCTGGTCATCAGCCCATCGAACCTTTGAGGGAATCCACGCAATGTATACCTGTTCTATGATTTTTGTTGATGAAAAAATCATATCTTTTTAATTTTCTAACATCTAAATTTTGACTGGGTTAAGATATTATCGGCAAGATCTTTGGTACTTGTGTCTTATAGCCACCACACTCAATGTCGAGAAGTGAAGTTTGGTTAATGCTAATGAAATAAAACAAAATATAATGAAAGTATAATTTTTATCAAAAAAAATATAAGAACTATAACAAAAAATTATGGAAGGGGGGTGGCGACCGCATTATATTAAATACGTAATCATAACTAACCTAACGAAATAAAATACCAACTAAATATTTAATTAAAACATAGCTACAATGTAGTTTCCCACCGAGCCAAAGCTAATATTGTCTGGTATAAAGACGATGAAAACCGGCTATTGTCTCATGCGACACAAGATCTTGAGTTTGGTGGCTATAAGACAAAAGTACCAGATCATTTAGTCTACATATTCTTTTTTTAACCCTTTGTTTGATTTTCATTAATTTTTTTTTCTACGGGAAAATTACTTCATATACTAGCCATTCATTCTCATTTCAGAGTCAAACTCGAGGGTCGTTTTTACGAACTGAACATCCACTATGGAGTATTTGTTGGTGGAGTGGGTGACTTCCGAGAAATATTCCTAGGACTACTAGAAAGTTTACGAGGATGTATTGAAGATGTTACATATAACGGAATTGATATTCTTGGTCGTGCCCGACACAGAACACAACATGCAGACGTACATGCTGTTAGTTGGGACTGCAGCCCTGAGTTTGAGGCAGCCCCTGGAGTTGATATCTCTTTTTTGGAGAAAGATTCATTTCTTAATTTGCCAGTATCGCTCCCTCGAAGTTCGGGGACCATCAAGTTCTCAATAAAAACCCAGTCAAAATCTGGCACAGTTATCTATTCTACGGGTTCTTCTAGTAAAGCTAGCTTCTTGGCGGCGGAAATAGGTAAGTAGTTTTTTTGGGGGGTGGAGAGGCTGAGGCTACAATTTAATTATATTTACAGTGATTTTTGCTTGACCTGAATGTTCAACAGTGCTATTTATTGGTGTTACTTAACTGAAAAATAGACTATTTAATTTAAACATTGTATTCTTAAAGTACGGACGTTTATTGTTCATTATTTTGTTTGGTTGTGTGTGGCTGCCCACGCCCTCAATTCCATGTTTCGTATTCTAAAGTTATTTA
>NC_088873.1:47578375-47748260 GCF_032884065.1 Artemia franciscana
ATTTTCAGTTTTTGACTCCTTATCTTTTTTTTTTCAAGGATTTTGTGTTCAGTATTGACTTTACAGCAATTTTTGAATTTCTTAACTTAAAAATCTGTACTTTTCTTTTCCAGTGAGCTCCTTTCTCCACAGGGAATTTCAAAGAGGTTTTTGAAGCCCCTTCCCTTTCATTCAATTTTAAAAGGGTTTTAAGACACTCCCCCCTAGTTTGGGTTCTATTGAACTAAACCTTTTCCCTTGTATTTTACAAATCCAACTTTTAATATTTATTGTTGAATTTTTAGCTCTTTTTATTCATTATTTCTATCTTAATCATGAATTCTATGTTGAATATATAATTTTTCCAGATTGCATCTTTTGTAAGGAAAAGTGTCTATATCCTCCCATTTGGGCATTTCTAGGGTTCTGGGGGGGTTAAATACAGTTCGATTTATGTAACACACTGTGCACTTCTTTAAAAGTCTTGACTTAAGTTTTAACTTTGTTAACACTCCTACTCCCAAATACATTTGTCAAAACTATTTGTAATACCCAGTAACGGTTAATCATAACAATTCAATACAAAAAAATAAATTAAATGAAGCAAAATCATATACAGCATTACATATTACTGATATCAAGAACAATTTTTGATATTTAAAATCCCTTCTATAGAATAATTCCTTATATTTTCTCGTGATAGGAAACTATTTTTCTTCTCTTAGTTCGTGTTGACTTATACACATTTTTTTACAACTTCTTCGTATGTTTCCTCACTGGTTTTATTACGTTCAAAGACTATTACTCATGATTCACCATTATTAGCACTATTAATATTCGCTGACACTTTTATTATGATAGATTCATTTTTATATTCATTATGAAAATTATCTGTCAATGCCCTTTTTATTTTACTCACGATTCCAACGTCTATCATTATATTATTTTTACATACGTAACAGTTGCAAGACATAGATTATATATGGTTCATAGCGTTTCTAAAGCAGTACACCTTTCTTCTTTTTGCCTTTTTCTGAATAGCAATACCTGAAATAGTAAGACCTCGTCAACCGTTAATATATTACCCCCAGTATTAGCCAGAGAATTCCAATTATCGTCAACTATTCCCTTTAGACTTGCATTATCTTTGAGAACTAACATCTCTGAAAATTTTACCTTTGTACCAGGTGAATTTCTTGGAAAATCCAAAGAAACTTAGTTTTTCATTTTGATGAGAATGCACGCGTACATTTCCAATAAGGTCTCCATTGTTGCATATTTCGTGGTTCAAATATTCATCTTTGAAAGCATTTGAATGTTACGATAGATTTTTCATGTGCACACACTTTCTATATATTTGTACGTATGTTTCAAATTCTTTCATATACTAATCGGTCACGCTCTCTCTTGACGAAAAACAATTTCATTTTTTTAGTTCGTATTAAGTACAATATTCATTATTCCATTTTGAGTCATAAACATATATAAGTGTGGTTACGTTCGCAATCACATCATTTCTTTCAACATCAGTCTTCTTGGGCTTAATGACTGTAGCTCTTGATTCCCTATCATTAGCACAAGTAATGTCTTCAGGCACTTTTCTTTTCATCAATTCATCTTTATATTTATCGTAAGTATTATATAATAATTCCTGCTTATTTTTACTTGTGATTTCACTGTCTAATATTGAACTATTTTTACATAGGTCACAGTTCCAACATGTTGATAAAACATACCTAATAACGACGGTACAGTATTATGCCTGTTTTTGTCTTGCCTTCTTTTGACTGGTAATATCAGAAAGATGACCACAAGAATTATGATTCGATAATATATTACCAGAACAATAAGCAAGAAGCTTGCCCTAATTGTAAATTATTAATTTTAGACTTGTATTATCTTTGAGCTTCTACCTCTCTAGAAAGGTTACTCCTGTATATCCACCCTTTTAACTAAGGAAATTCATGGGCACTCCGAAGAAATTCATGTTCTCAGATTCCTAACAATAAACACCTGAATTTCCAATAAGATATCAAAAACTGCTTTTTTCATGGTTCAGATAATCATCTTTGTGAGTTTTTAATTATACGATAACTCTATCGTATATAAACTCTTTTTTGAAGGAATTCATGTTCACTGTTCCACTTGTGCTTACAAACTAACAAAAACTCAGTGAAAAATAAATTATTTTTACTCCAGGTATCCGTTTAAAGGGCCATAAAATACAATTTTTAACATTGGAGCACACTATCAGTTTTGAGTCAGTAAAGTAAATATTTAAAAAATCTTTTTTTCTTAAAAGTTTACATTATAGTGTAAGGGTGACAAAAATTCAAGGGGAGGGGATATACATAAACTAGGGACTACAGGTAAAACTCAAACATATTTATTAACGAAAAAACATATTTTGTGTAAAAACAATAAAAGCAAGAACCCTAAAATTGAAAAAAGAAACATTCAATGCACTTACATTGAAAAAAATAAATTTCAAGCTAATAGGTTGTTAGAAAACGAAAATCAAAACACAAAAATATTAAAAAGGTAAAATTCATTATACTAAGCATTGAAAACAAAAATTAAACAAATATTTATGTATAAAGACTCGCATTATCGACCAGCTCAGGTCCAGGAGCCCCAACAGCAACCAGTCACAGGTCGGAAAACCTCAAGACTGGCTAGTGCCCTGTCACAGCCGTCCTCCACCGCCCGCCCGCACTGGGAGGGCCTCTGGCTTCAGCCACTCAATAAACAGCCTTTTGAAAGAAATATCTCCTCATTCTTTCTTTTCAATATTGTAGCATAATAAATTTTGCTTTTTAATAATTTAGTGTTTTGATTTTTTTCAAATTCTAGTGACTTGAATTTTGGTATTTTCAATTTTAGTGTATTGAATTTTTCTTTTTTTTTAATCTTAGTGTTCTTAATTTTATTGTTCATATATAAAATATATTTTTTCAATAAATAGTTCAAAGTTTCACCCTAGAACCTTAGCTTAGGTATATCTCCGCTCCTTTAATTGATGTCACCCTGATGCTAAAATGTGGTTTTAATGGGTATATTGAGTAAACATAATTTTTTTACAGAATGAATTTGTGAACACCAGTGGATCAGCCATCATATATTGCTTCAAGAAAGAGCGTGTACCCGATAGAGTTATAATGGCGTCGAAGGCTCAAAAGGAGAATATCCAAAATATGGAACAAGTCGCACCGGAGAATTTATTCGAAATATATGTTTCTATTTTAATTAATGTAAGAACTTGAAATTCTTTGGATTGCCTTAAAATTTCCATCATTAAAATGGTAGATACGCAAGAGTAATATTTCCAGAGAGGTTAGTTCTCAAAGACAATTCGAGTCTAAATCTAATAGTTGATGATGGGGGCAAGCTTATTGTTTATGGTTCTGATAATATATTATCAATTAATAATTCTTAGGGTATCTCTCTGGTATTACCATTCAAAAAAAGGCAAAACAAAGACAGGGATACTGCTGTATCACTATTATACAGCATGTCTTATCAACATGTCGGAATTGCGACCTATATAAAAAAAGTTGAATATTAGACAGTGAAATCACAAACGATGTGTTTGCGGATGAAATTTTAATAAAAATCATGTATGATTCTAACTTTAGATGAACAGAAATTCCTAGTCATAAGAACTGGGAAGTCGTCCCCCTTCTGCCCCAATTATATTCATAAGCAAAATCATACTAAAATACAGATTTCAATATATAACAAAAAGATAATTGTTTTTTAAAACGAGACGAAGTACCAAAATTAAAACTGATATTTAACTCGAACTCAGAATGAACAGAAATTTCTAGATATACGAACTGGAAAGTCGTCACCTTTGCAACCAGATTATAACGCTAGTGTCCTTCGCACTTTACTGAAAGCAATATATATTTTAAGCAATCTCAAAGCCAAAGCCAAATAAAAAAAAGATGTTTTACTGCAACAAACTTGGCTTTTTCTGCAAACTTTTGAGAAATTTTTCGATGTTTGGTCGATTATGTATTTGATCACAACAAACTGCTGCAAACTTGTCTTTTCAAGTACAAAATGAAAGGTACGGTAAAAACTTATATCATTTTAAGTAAACCAGCTGAAAGAGACAATTATACTCTGCTGTATATCCAAACTTTTTTATGATAAATTAGGCCTATTATTAGTATTCCCCAAATAGTTTTAAACGGAGCCCTATCCCTGCTTTTAAACGGATCCCTCTTTTAAAGTGAGCCCTGCTTTTATCGTCCCAAAACAGCCAATACCAGTTTATTATCGTAATAGGGATTATTTTCTAAGAAATGCAGGTGCTAATTAAATCATAGGAAATGTTTTTTAAGCGAAGCATTTATTAATAACTTGAAACCTAAGGGTAGAGGAAAAAATATTCCAGGCTCGCTAGTGGGGGACTTTCAAGACGCCGGACTCTTGCAAATAATTTCAACAGAACCCCCAGCTACAAATTCGACTCAAGGCCCTAGGGGCTACTAAAAGTCAATTCCAAAGGTTCCCAAAGCATCCAATTTTAACGGTATTGCCTAATCTAACAACCAAGGCCCTAGCATCCAGTTCAACCTGCAGTGCCTCGTGAGAAATTCCAACGGGTCACCCTAGCAACCAATTCATCAGAGCCATAGCAGTCAATTCCGTTAGGGGCACTGGCATCCAATTTGACACGGCCACTAACCTAACCATTGGAGGTCCTTAGTATCCAATGTCACTGGGGGAAGAGGAGCGATAGCGATCCATTTCCATCGTGCCCCCAGAATCTAATTTCATCGGGAACCCTAAGCTAACACCGGAGGCCCTAGCTACCATTTCAGTCGGGGCCTAGGGGCCTTGAAATCAATTCCATCGTGAGCCCTAGTATCCAATATCACCATTAATCCCTATCCAAAACCTAATCAAAGGGGCCCTAACAACCAATTAAACCAGGGCCCTAGCGGTCATTTAAACGGAGGCCCTAGCAGTGCATTGTAATGGGGCCCTAACATCAAATTTCACCGGTAGCCTCAAACCGGACCTAACCAACTGGGCCTCAGCATCTGATTCAAACGTAACACTGGCGATCAACTTCAGCGGAGGACCTAGCAACAGATTCCAGCGGATACCCTAGCATCCAATTCCATTTGTGGCCCCTAGCAACCAATTTCAGCGACAAGACGTTTTTCAAGATGTTTCAAGATTTCTTTGGCTGTTATGTAATTGGGTAATATTTACTTATGTCACGGAGACGCATTCTAACTTGAAATGTTTCTTTGGACCAGTAGGAGACCCCCGCTTGTAACTGTAAAGGAAACAAACGTGGTGGTTACGTAGTGACGATGCGCACGTTAATGTTACGTAAAACTTTAAGAGATTTCATGTTCCTTCAACATGTTTTCCTCCTTGGACATTTTTATTCTCAAGATTTTTGTCCGCACTTGAATTTAAATGGGACTCCCCCTCAAAGGGATGGAGCGCTATCCAGCTGGACCAACAAGTCATTCTATTATCTCTATTCGGAAAATAGTTTCTAGGGAAAACTTTCGAAAAATCTATGGTTTGCGTGTTTCCTAATCATTACCTCAGAGCCATTAAACTATCCAGCAAAGTTATTGAGTTTTGTTTATTGGATACACCTGCCAATTGCAGCGTTATTGATTTTCTTACACATCTAGGCAATTTGAGTTACTTAGCAGATACTATAAGAATTTTTTTTATATTTTATTACGTAACGAGTTAGGTGTTGAAGGTTTATCCTGGAACAAGTAATCTAAAAAATGAAGGCTATAAAGGATAAAATATAAGCACAAATACAAATGAACTAAAGAAAATCGGGAGCTCCTAGCAACCATTTCCAGAGAAGTTGGTTGTTTTTGAATGTAAATTTAAACCCTATTAAGAGATATTTCTGAGAGCTCTTAGTGAAAATGCCTCATTTTTATTGCTCCATTAGATGAACCTTCCTGTTACGAAGTTATTAATTTTATGATGTGACCTAGGCAGGTTAAGTATTGAATCAATGAAATGTTAAGTAGCACTGGCTTTAAATAATTCATTGTGTAAACAATAACGTATTCAACATTCATCCTGAAACAATAAATTTAGAAAGATATACGCTATTCTTTATACATTAGAGTTTCACAAATAAAAAAAAAAAATTACGAAAAAATGTGAAAAAGCTTGTAAAGGATAAAATATAAGCAAAAGTCACATGAAGTAGCAGAAAAGCAGTTACAACTCAACAAACGGAAAAAAATATGAGAAAACCTGATATAGCATGAAATATAAGCAAAAACAAACGTGAATTAAAGAAAGGTGAAAGTCCTAGCACCCAATTCCAGAGGAAGGGGGCTTTTTATTAGAGGTAATTTTAAGCCATATTAAGAGTTAATTTTGAGAAGTCTTAATGAAAATGCCATGTTTCGTTGAGCCAAGACTATGCACATTAACGCAACTGTTGCAATATCTGGCTGCCTGATAGCTAGCAATTCCTGCGGGACCCCTAAAATCCAATTCCAAAAGGGACCTAGAAACCATTTCCATTGGGACCCTAGCCGGCAATTCCAATGGGATCCCTAACATCTAATACCAGCAGGGCACCCTAGAAACCAATTCCAGAAGGAGGTGGTTGTTATTAGAGGTAAATCTAAACCCAACTAATAGTTAGTTTGAGAGGTTTTAATGGAAATACTACGTATTTTAGCCATGGCTATGCATAATAACGCCAACATGAAAATATGTGGCTGACCCAACCCCTAGCTAGCAATTCCTGCGGGGGCCTCTAATATAAAACTCCACCGAGGGCCTAGAAACTAATTCCAATGGAATCCTAGCAAGCAATTCTAATTGGGCCGCTAACATCCAATTCCAACGGGGGACCGCTAATAAAACGGGTGACAAACATCAATTCTACAATACCAATGCCGCCAATTCCGCTCCATGTTCCGTCAATGCCAAGATTTTTTTGTAACTGCCTTCATGGTAGTCTTGGGCTGATCATTGAGAATAGGTAGTTTATTATACATTTTCGGTCACTATCCTTTTTATATTGGAAGAATGATCGCTCATATAGAATTTGATGCGTGGTGATTTTTTGTTCGTGGAGCTTGTTGCTTGTTAGTTCTTCTCTTCATGAAACTTGTACATTGATTTTTCACCTCGTGATAAACGTGCTGACTTTCCTTGTGCTGAAAAAATCAGCAAGAAGCAAGTTCCATGAACAAAAATTGGGACCCAACAAATTCCACTATCAGAAAAAAGAGATTGCAAGAAAAATCAATATGCAACAGGTTCCCAGAACAAAAATGAGCACGCAACAATTTCCACAAACAAATTAAGTTTCACTAGAAGAAGAATAAATGTACAAGTTCGACGAAGAGAAAAATCAACATTCAGAACGCAACAAATTCCGTGAATGAAATCAGTTTTACAAGGAGAAAAACCAACGTACAAATTTCACGACGAGAAAAACCAACATTCAACAAATTCTACGAACAAAATTAGTTCACAAGGGTTCCATGAACAAAATCAGTTTCCCAAGCAGAAAAAAATTCACAAGTTTCACAAAGAAAGAACATGCAAAAAGTTTCACGACTAAAAATCAACAGGCAACAAGTTCCACGAACAAAAATCAGCACGCAACAAGTTGAATATATAAAGTCAGTTTCACGAGGATAAGAACTAATGTACAGGTTTCAGGAAGAGAAAAAACAACATGCAAAAAGTTTCACGGACAAAAACCATGATGCAATAAGTTCCATGACCAAAAATCAGCACGAAACGAGTGTCATGAGCAAAATAAGTTTCACGCTGTGAAAAATCAACTGGGTTTAATCTGGATTGACACCAGCAGAATCGGAGATGAAATACTTGTAACCAGAAGTAAAGTAAATGGAATTGGATACGATTTTTTTTTAATTGAAAATATGTCTTCGCAATGATGATGGGGTGCAAGAGGGTCAGTCATAGTGTGGCACGCTGGCATGAAATGACAAGGTTTATCACGGAAGGTTGGCTTGAAAAAAAAAACAATGGACTCAATGGATTATTTTTAACCAGAAATTATTTGGAAAATGCCTTAAGAATGATAAATGTATTATATAGATGCCACAAGCCGGCCAAGTATTGGCGGGGTGGCATGAACTTTCAAGGAGGACATCACATTGAGGGGGAGGGGGTCACAAAAACAAGAATCGATGGACTTTAAGATAATTTTATTAAAAAAATATCTGAAAAATGTTTTAGGAATGATAATACCAGCCAAGTATTGGCACGGTGGCGTCAATTGCCATTGAGGGCATCACTTTGAGGGGATAGGGGGTCGCAAAAAAAGAACAAAAACTTCGATTGACTTAAAGCATAATATTATTAATAATATACGTGGAAAATGTTTTAGGGATGATAATGCGTATCATAGGGTTGTCATGGGGGCAGCCATATATTGTCAAGGTTTACATGAATTACCGTAGAGGCCACGTTGGGGGGAGGCTTTGGTGGAAGGTAATGAGTGCCATCCATAATGTGACACGGCGCTGTGAATTGCTCGGACTAGCATCTTCTGCTGCTTTAAATCAAGATGGGAGGTATTAAAACAAATTTCAGCGGTGGAGGGAATCAAATCTAAAATTTAGTAATGCCTTTTCATTACGACCTATCAGAAATGACTCTTAATATGGTTTAAATTCATCTCTAAAAACAAATCTCCCCCTCTGGAATTGTTTGCTATGGTGGGCAGACTACATATTGTCATGGTGGCGTGAATATACATAGCCTTGTCTCAAATAAGCGTAGCATTTTCATTAAAACGTCCCAGAAATAACTTTTAATTTGGCTTAAGTTTATTTCTAATAAGCAATCTCCCCACTGGAATTGGATTTTATTTGTCCCGTTGGAATTAATCGCTAGATTCCCATTGGAATTGGTTTCTATTCCCCGGTAGAATTGGATGTTAGGAGTCCCCACTGGAACTAATTTCTAGGGGATTGGTCAGCCATATATTGTCTCAGTGGCGTGAACACTCATAGCCACGGCTGAAAGAAACACAGCATTTCCATTAAATCCCCCCATGAATACTCTTAACTTGGTTTAAATTTATTTCTAATAACAACCCCCCCCCCCAATGGTTTTGGTATCTAGGGGGCCCTGTCTGAATTGGGTGTTAAAGACCCCCGTAAGAATTGTCCGCTAGAGTCCCATTGGATATTGTTTCTAGACCCACAGTGGCATTGGTTGTTAGAAAACTCTACTGGAATTGCTCACTATGGGCTGAGTCAGCCACATACTGTCACGGAGCCACGAATCATAGTCTTGGATCAAAGAAACGTCGCATTTCCATTAAGATCCCTCAGAAATAAATTTTAATATGGCTAAAATTTACTT
Source organism: Artemia franciscana (assembly GCF_032884065.1). Lineage (NCBI taxonomy): Eukaryota > Metazoa > Arthropoda > Branchiopoda > Anostraca > Artemiidae > Artemia > Artemia franciscana. The sequence goes on from NC_088873.1 coordinate 47,587,727, forward strand.
GTAATAACAAGCCCCCCCCCCCTGTAATTGGTTACTAGGAACTCCGCTTTTCTTTAATTCATACTTGTTTTTGCTTATATTTTAGGCTATATCAGATTTTTTGCATTTTGTTTTTCCATTTGTTGAGCTTTAAGCTTTTTTGAGCTTTTTCACGTCTTTTTGCTTATATTTTATGCTTTATAACCTTTTCACGTTTTGTTTTTTCGGTTTGTTGAGGTTTAACTACTCTTTCTATGATTACAAGAATTTATAATGTATTTTATTAATAAAACTGTTATTTACAATGAATAGTCTTTGTCTTTTTAGACTTCTTGTCTCCAGGACAAATCTTCAAGGTGTAATCCTTTAAGCAATGAAATACCTATATAAAATACCACTTAACATATCCTTCATTTAATGCCAAACTTAACGTGTTTAGGTTGAATTAGAAAATCACTAACATTGTAAAAGCCAAGTTCATCAAATGGAGTAATAGAAACGAGGCATTCTCACTAAGACCTCTCATAAATAACTCTTAATTTGGTTTAAATTTACTTCTAATAACAACCCACCCCTCTAGAGCTGGTTGCTATGAGCCCCTGCCTTTCTGTAATTTATGGTTCTTTTTTATTATATTTTATTCTTTGTACGGTTTTTTGGCTTTTTGCTTTTTCTTTTGTTCAGTTAAAGTACTTTTTCCATGGTTTCATGATTTTGTAATATTTTCTATCAATAAATTTTGTATGTACAAAGCCCTCACTTTAGATAGTATGCTGAACAATAAAATGTCAATACGTAATCATTTACGTAATGAATTAATTAATTACGTAATTAATTAATAAATTAATTGATTACGTAATTAATTAATAAATAGATTACGTAATTAATTAATTACGTAATCTAAAATTAATTGTATATATTATCTGCTATGTAGCTCTTCCTACCGCGTTATCTTCCTACTGCGATCGCGTTAGAAAATTAATAACACTGTAACAGGCAGGTGTATCTAGTTGACAAAAAATCAAGTGTTTTGCTGGATAGTTACACGGCTTGGAGATAATGATTAGTATACACGCGAACCATAGATTTTTTGAAACGTTTCCCGTAGAAAGTGTCGAATAATAAAATAGAATGACTTGCTTGTCCAGTTAGTTAGTGCTCCATTTGTTTGAGGAGGAATCCCTTTCAAATCCAAATGCAGAAAACTCATGGTTTTTATGAACTTGATTTAAGTATTGAAAATTATTTATAACGAGTTCTTAAAGTCTGAAAGTTCAGTCTTAAACAGTTTTTTTTTTAATCTTAAACAGTCTTTTAAAAGTTCTTTTGCAATACTTTTCCTTCAAATTCCATCACACTTATGTGTGAGCAGAAATTCTTATAGTATAATTTCAAAAGTCAATCTTTAGTGTAAATAGTGAGGGTTCCAAAAAAGACAGCCAACCTCGTATAAGGAATGATTTCTGTTTATTTCAAAATTTAATGGTGCCTCTTAATTTCAATTAAATATAAAAAACAAGTATTTTTAACTGAAAGGAAGGATCGACATTAAAACTTAAAATGAACAGAAATTACTTCGTATATGAAAGGGACTGCTTCCTCATCAACGCAACGCTCTTTACGCTAAAGTTTGATTCTTTCTCTCAACTCTACTTTTTAAAACAGTAAAAAAAACTTTAGCGTAAAGAGGAGGAAGCAGCACCTTTCATATACGAAGTAATTTCTGTTCGTTTTAAGTTTTAGTGTCGCTCCTTACTTTCAGTTAAAAAGAATAATTTTTTTTATTTAATTTCTGAACGTTTTTGAATCAATGCATGTTTTGATTTTGGCTCTCCGCAGATGAATAATTAAAACGAAATTTGCATTTTTTTTTTTTTGTCTAAAAGGCTCTGTCATAGTTTTGATCGAATGATTTTGAGAAAAGAGGAGTGGAGGAGGATGCCTAGTTACCCTCCGATTTTTTGGTTACTTAAAAAGGCATCTAGAACTTTTAATTTTTTATGAATGTTTTTATTAGTAAAAGATATACGTAACTTAAAAATTAGCTTACGTAACTAACTTCTCTATTCTTATGTTTTATTAAGTATTAGAGGGGGGTTCACCCACTCTTCAGTACCTCCTTCTTTACACTATAGGTTAAATTTTGTCACAATTCCTTAAGAATGACCCCTGAATCACAAAAGCCGTAGAATAAATAGTTGAAATTACTAAAAATACTTTAGCGTAAAGAGCGAGGTATTAGAGGAGGTGAGCTCCTCATATGCGGAGTAATTTCTGTTCGTTTTAGGTTTTAATGCTATTCCTTACTTTCAGTTGAAAAAACCTTTTTCATATTTATTTTTTCATTTTTTTTTTAATAAAGCTAGAAAATCCTACGCTCCCTTCATGGAAATTTTCTTCCCCCAAAACCAATTCCTCCATGAAAAGTTTTCCCAACATACCCCCCTCTTCTCAAACACTCTCCACAGCCAAATAATCACCCTGAAAACGTCTGTACACTTCCCAATAACCATTACTATATGTAAGCACTGGTCAAAGTTTGTAACTTTTAGTCGCTCCCACGGGGGCTTTGGGAAGTAAGTCGTCCCCAAAGACGTAGTTTTAAGGTATTTCAACTGCGTTGAATAAAATGGCTATCTCAGAATTTTGATCATGTGTGTTTCGGAAAATAATTAGCGTGGGAGGGGATCTGGGTGCCCTCGAATTTTTTTGTCACTTAAAAAGGGCACTAGAACTTTTAATTTCCGTTAGAATGAGCCCTCTCGCAACATTCAAGGATTATTGGGTCGATACGGTCACCCCTGGGAAAGAAAAACAAAAAAAAACAACAAATAAACAGGTATCCGTGATCTGCCTTCTGGCAAAAAATACAAAATTCCACACTTTTGTGGATAGGAGCTTGAAACTTCTGCACTAGGATTCCCTAATACGCTGAATCTGATGGTGTGATTTTCGTTAAGTACTGCGACTTTTAGGGGGTGTTCCCCCTATTTTCTAAAATAAGGCAACTTTTCTCAGGCTCATAATTTTTTGATGGGTAATACTAAGCTTAATGAAACTTATATATTTGAAATCAGCGTTAAAATGCAATTCTTTTGATGCATCTATTGGTATCAAAATTTCATTTTTTAGAATCTTGGTTACTATTGAGCCAGGTTGCTCCATACTGCAGTTCGTTATAACGAACTGTTTGATTGAAAAAACAAAACTTTTTTCCTGCTAATTGTTCGACCGTTTGCAAATCATTCGAGAAAATTCCCTTCACTTCTACCCGCCGGTCAAAATATTACATCGAAATTTCCTCCTGGAAACTTTTCTTCATTTAGGAAATGCTCCGCCTGGAAAATCCCTTTTCCTAGAAGATTTCTTCCCAAAAAGATTCCGTACATGTCCCAAATTGGGAACAACAGTCCAATTATGTAATATACAGACTTCTGCAAAAGGACCATTCGGGAGGGGGGTTGTCATCCCAAATGGCACAGCTATTGAACCTTTCCAACTATTCTGGATCAAATGACTACCTAAAATTTTGACCGAATGTCTTTTGAAGCAAAAGGGGCGTGAACGGAGGCTTGTTGCATTCCAATTCCTATTATCACTTAAAAAAGCAACTAGAACTTTTAATTTCTGTTAAATTAAGCCCTCTCTGGGCCTTCTACGGCCATTGGTTTGATATAATCACCCATGGGAAAAATTAAATAGACACACATCTGATCTTTCTACCGGCAAAAAATATAAAATGCAATATTTTTTTAGATAGGAGCTTGAAACCTCTATAATAGGGTTCTCTTATACGCTAAATCTGTTGGTGAAATTTTCGTTAGTATCGCTTGACTTTTTTAGGAGATTTCTCCCCATGTTTGAAGGTCAGGCAATTTTTTTTCAGGCTTTTAGCATTTGACTAGTAACATTAAACTTAACAAATTTCATATATTTGGAATCATCATAAAAGCCAGCTCTTGGGATAATTTTTGTCAAAATTAAGGTTTCTAGAATTTCGGTTACTACTTTTAATAGTTGTCTAAGCTCTTTATTAAGACTTTGAAATTGTCTTTTTCTCAATATGTCAATGTAACCTATGCCAGCTCACCCGAAGGTTTTAGGTGAGCATGTCAACTGAAAATCCTGTGGTACAGATCCCGCCGAACCATCAGTCGGAAAAACCATCTAAAGGTTGAAAATATTAAATCTCTATTTTCATTATTCAAGGATATACCATACCAAATTTAGCTCTTGTAGTAAAGAATCACGTTGATTTTGTTGATATTTTTTTCTAGTTTTTACACAGTAAAGAGAAACAACATTGCTAAGCCTCTGTAAAATACATCGAGTTCGTAACATGTTTTCTAAAGTCTGCTCTGTTGCTTTTTATCACTTTTCAGAAAGTTTAACTTTTGAGACTGTGTTATTGATATTACTACGGCACATTAATAATACAAGGGCACAAGACACTTTCCATTAGTTTTACAGTCTAGTAAGTTTTAACCTATTAAACTATGGCTGAATTTGACCAAAGCTTTTGAAACAACTCAAAGTCTGAGAGTATATAGGATGATTTAGGCTAAACATATCTAATTGAGGAGAAAGGAAACTGGTGAGGGATATGAAAAAAAGCAATTTCAGCATTTTTATTTTAAATTAAAGTATCCAAATAAAACTATGGAGTAGTTTCATTGGTTTGTTTGTTCATTGTACTATTTTTTGCGCTTGTTCTGCTCGGAGATAGCTATTATTAACAAAATATGTATTGTACTGATTGCCCGTGCTATACACCGTAGTTCGAATAGTTAAACAGTTCGTGGTAATGAACTGTGGTAAAGAGCGACCTGGCTCAATAGTAACCGAAACTCTAAAAATAGAATTTTGATACCATTAGTTAAATCAAAGGATCAAATTTTAATGCTGATTTTAAATTTACAAGTTTCATCAAGATCAGTTATACCCATCAAAAGTTATGAGCCTGAGAAAATTTGCCTCAGTTTAGAAAATAGAAGGAAACACCCCCTAAAAGTCATACAATCTTAACGAAAATCACACCATCAGATTCGGCGTATCAGAGAACCTTATTGTAGAAGTTTCAAGCTCCTATCTACAAAAATGTGGAATTTCGCATTTTTTGCCAGAAGACAGATCACGGATGCGTGTTTATTTGTTTTTTTTTTTTTTTTTTTTTTTTTTTTCCCAGGGGTGATCGTATCGACCGCGTGGTCCTAGAATCTTGCGAGATGGCCCATTCTAACGGAAATTAAAAGTTCTAGTGCCCTTTTTAAGTGACCAAAAAAATTGGAGGGCACCTAGGCCCCCTCCCACACTCATTTTCTCCCCAAAGTCACCAGATCGAAATTCTGAGACTGCCATTTCATTCACCATAGTCGAAAAACCTAATAAATATCTCTTTGGGGACGATTTACTTCCCCGCAGTTCCCGTGGGAGGGGCTGCAAGTTGAAAACTTTGACCTGTGTTTACATATAGTAATGGCTACTGGGAGGTATACAGGCGTTTTCAGGGGGATTTTTTGATTTAGGGGGAGTGTTGTGGGGGTGGATTTGCGTGGGAGGAGCTTTCCATGGAGAGACTTCTCATGGTAAAAGAGAATTTCAATGAAGAGGGCGCAGGATTTTCTAGCTTTATTTGAAAAAATAAATATGAAAAGTTTTTTCTTCTGAAAGTAAGGAGCAGCATTAAAACTTGAAACGAACAAAAATTATTACGCATATGAGGGGTTTATCTCCTCGTTTTACCTCACTCTTTTCGCTAAAGTATTTTTAGTGATTTCAACTATTTATTCCACGGCCTTTGTGATTCAGAGGTCATTCTTAAGGAATTGGGGCACAATTTAAGCTTTAGTGTAAAGAGCGAGGTATCGACGAGGGTTGAACCCCCTCATATATGCAATAAAAACATACTAATATAGAAGTTCGTTACGTAAGTTTATTCGTAAGTTACGTATATTTTTTACCAATGAAAACGTTTTTAAAAAATTAAAAGTTCTAGTTGCTTTTTTAAGTAATCAAAAACTTGGAGGGTAACTAGGGCTCCTCCTTCGCTTCCTTTTTCTCAAAATCTTCCGATTAATTGCAATTAATTAATATGTAAATCTTGTTTTAATTATTTATGTGCGGAGAGCCAAGATCAAAACATGCATTAATTCAAAAACGTCCAGAAAATAAGTAAAAAAAACAAGTTTTTTTAGCTGAAAGTAAGGAGCGACATTAAAATTAAAACGAACAGAAATTACTTCGTATATGAAAGGGGTTGCTTCCTCATCAACGCCCCGCTCTTTACACTAACCTGTTTTACTGTTTAAAAAGCAGAGTTAAGAGAAAGAGTCAAACTTTAGCGTAAAGAGGGAGGCATTGAGAAGGAAGCAGCCCCTTTCATATACGAATTAATTTCTGTTCGTTTTAAGTTTTAATGTCGCTCCGTACTTTCAGCTAAAAAAAACTTGTTTTTTTTTATTTAATCAAACATTTCGTGGTAACGAACTGTAGTAAGGAGCGATCCGGCTCAATAGTAACCAAAACCCTTAAAAATAGAATTTTGATACCAATAGCTACATCAAAAGAATCGCATTTTAATGTTGATTTTAAATATATAAGTGTCATCAAGTTCAGTCTTACCAATCAAAAGTTACGAGCCTGAGAAAATTTCGTTTTTTTAGAATATAGGGTAAAACACCCCCTAAAAGTCATAGAATCTTAAAGAAAATCACACCATCAGATTCAGCGTATCAGAGAATCCTACTATGGATGTTTCAAGCTCCTATCTACAAAAATGTGGAATTTTTTTTTGCTAGAAGGCAGATCACGGATGCGTGTTTATTTGTTGTTTTTTTTCCAGGGGTGATAGTATCGACCCAGTTGTCCTAGAATGTTGCAAGAGGACTCATTCTAACGGAAATGAAAAGTTCTAGTGCCCTTTTTACGTGACCAGAAAAACTGGAGGGCACCTAGGCCGACTCCCACGCTAATTATTTTTCCAAAGTCAACGGATCAAAATTCTGAGACGTTTTCAGGAGTATTTTTTTGGCTGGGGGGAGGGGTTGAGAAGAGGGGGATATGCTGGGGGAACTTTCCATCGAGGAATTTGTCATGGGGGAAGAAAATTTTTATGAAGGGAGCGCAGGATTTACTAGCATTATTTAAAAAAACAATGAAAAAATAAATATGAAAAAGTTTTTCAATTGGAAGTAGGAACCTGCATTAAAATTTAAAACAAACAGATATTACCCATATGGCTCACCTCCTCCTAATATCTTGCTCTTTACGCTAAAGTATTTTTAGTAATTCCAACTATTTATTCTACGGCTTTTGTGATTTAGGGGTCTTTCTTAATGAATTGGGACAAAATTTAAGCTTTAGTGTAAAGAGTGAGGTACTGACGAGGGGGCGAACTCCCTCGTAGATGTAATTAAAACATGAGAATACAAAAGTTCTTTATGTAATCTAATTTATAAGTTACGTAAATCTTTTACTAATAAAATGGTTCGTAAAAAATTAAAAGTTCTAGTTGCCTTTTTAATTAACCAAAAAATCGGAGGACAACTAGGCTTCCTCCCCCGCTCTTTTTTTCTCAAAATCATTTGATGAAAATTATGAGAAAGCCATTTAGCCCAAAAGAAATGCAAATTTCGTTTTAATTATTCCTCGGCGGAGAGCCAAAATCAAAACATGCTTTGATTCAAAAACGTTCAGAAATGAAATAAAAAAACAAGTTTTTTTAACTGAAAGTAAGGAGCGACATTAAAACTTAAAACGAACAGAAATTACTTCGTATATGAAAGAGGCTGCTTCCTCATTAACGCCCCTCTCTGCACGCTAAAGTTTTTTACTGTTTTAAAAAGAAGAATTGAGAGAAAAAGTCAAACTTTAGCGTAAAGAGCGGGGCGTTGATGAGGAAGCAGCCTCTTTCATATACGAAGTAATTTCTGTTCGTTTTAAGTTTTAATGTCGCTCCTTACTTTCAGTTAAAGAAAACTTGTTTTTTTATTTAATACTTAAAAAGACAACCATGTTAAGGTTATTTTTCTGTGTTAGTTTTGAATCACCTTCTCTAACAGATATCCATAGCATGCACATGAACAAAGCAAAGATCCGGCCATATATGCTAATCTCGGCCACTTTGCGCTGAACATGGCCTTTTAACCTTACTAAGATCCCTCAAAAGTGATTGTATTGTTTGGATTGATCTGATGCAAATCTCCATTAATAATAATTTTGAGCATGTTACTAGTTAGATAGAAATATGACTAAAACTTTATTTTAAAAATTTACCTTTTTCTTTCATTTTGATAATATCGGCCCCATCCAAAAACAGTTCTTTACCATCCTGGATGGTGCATAAAGCTTAGAGAGTTTTGTCAGATTAAGAGAAACAAAGCATGCATTGAAACAGTTGTGTTTTGGTGGATTACTTTCCTTCTCTTTTCTACAATAGGGTTGCGTACTTCACTTTCAAAACGATTTCCAAAAAGATTAGTTGATTTTACATCCATATGTAGGCTACTAAGGCGTCAAAGTAAAACTGTTTCTGATTTTTTATTATTATTGTTATTATTATTATTCCTTTTTATCGTCACTTGAGAACTTGACCTCTTTCTTAAATGGAAACACGAAACACTGGAAAGGCGACTAGACGGTGGGGCAAAGAACATACAACGACAAGTACCGGTGAGCAGTTGCATTCTTGGGCTTCAATAACTTTATTTTTAGTTTCTTAGTCACAACTTTTGTATCATCATTGCGTATAAGGGTGAAAAGATCAATTTTCTTTAAGGATTCGCATAAAGTCTGGTTTTCCTTGTCACTGGAGCGAAAGAATAATCTGACGTGGAAAGTAAAACAAAAAGAAAGGAAAGTGTGGCGGTTGTGCCACAACCGTGTCCCACACACCAAAAAGAAAACTTCTATTGAAAGTTACAACTTCATTTCCGAGGCAAAATAAGCTATAGCCTATAACCAGACTAGGCCTACGTATCAAAACCGTCACCTTTAACTGGGCCCTATTGACTGTAAGTAACCTCCTACAATGAAATATAATCGCTGTCCCTGGCACCTTTTGGGCCAAACGTGTCCTGAAAACCCAACTTTTTGGCACAATATTTTTTGCCACTTAAAAAGGTTTTAAAACTTTCAGAGCAGTAGAGCATTCTTTAGATGTTCTACAGCCATTGGCTCGAAACGATGACCCGTGAGGATAAACAAACAAACATGATACTATGATCATTCTAAATCTCACATTTTTGTAAATAGGGCTTGAAAACCCTATAATAGAGTCTTCTGACACACTGAATTAGATACTAAAATTTTCATTTAAATTAATCGATCGATCAGGGGGGTGTGCTTGTCCCGTTTTTCACAAAGGACTAAATTTTCTCAGACTCGCAAGTTTTGTTGGGTAGCTTTAAGCTTCATGGATTTATAAATTTGGGATCAACATAAAAAGTCGATTCTCTTACTCCACAAATTTCTGTCAAAATTATTATTTTCAGAGTTTTCATTGCTAATAGGACGAGTTGTTCCTTCTATACAGTTTACACCCACGAACTTTTTAACACATTAGAACTAAACTTAGAACCCAATACTTCCGTTTAAAGGTCTATAATAACCAAGCTCCTGGTAATATTTTTCTCCTCCATCCTGGATAATTCCCTGCAGAAGCTCAAGGTACCCAACTAGCTTCTTCCCCTTTTGTTCCGGTAGGCAAATGAATGTACAGAGAAAAATTTTCTTATGAAGTAGGAAGGGAGCTCTCACCTCACAACACCCATATTAAGGGTCAGTCCAAATGAAGGGGAAAGAAACATTAACTTCTACCAAACCCCTTCCCCTCGTAGACCCGCTTGTATATTAAGAGAAAAGTCAGAGAATTGAACGAATAATATAGTTTTTAGGCATCAGACACCCCCCCATCTAAAAAATGATTTAGTGGTCCTCCTGGAAGCTTTAAAATAAAAATCTATATTAACCATTTATATTGTATGGAATACATGACTCCTTAGGAACGAATTTATCATTGTATAACATTAGTACCTCCGAATCTGGAAAGCTCAATATATAGTTTTTCGTTAATTTTAAACCTGTTGGCTATCTACAAATTTTCAAGTTTTGTGCCACAAAATGCCTTTTTGCTCTAACATAATCTTTTTAGTTACTTGTAAATGCCACAATAATTTTCAATTACTGCTTGTTTTACCCTTAACTAGGTTTTCTGGGACTACTGGCTCGATACAATAGCCCCTTGGGAAAAAATAGCAATCGAAAAAAACACTGAAATTCTAAGTTTTGATAAATAATACCTTGGAACTTTACTGTAGCCACCAGAAATTTCCTTAGAATTTTAGTTACTATTACCCCGTAACACTCCCCACTTGAAGTTCGTTAGCGTGAACTGTTTGATCTATTAATTCACATGATTAGCTATTTGTTAGCAGTTTCTAACCAAAACTCTTAATTACATTTTAAAATAATTTTCATCTTTTTATTTCTTAATTTTAATCCTTTGAAATCACATTTAAATCCCGTTTGATACCTTTTCGAATAATTCATTTTTTTGAACTTTCTGAAAAAGAAATTTCTCCAAAAACGTAAAAAAGCCATATGAAAGTCATATATTCACACTTGATCAGAAATAAATACAAAAACATATACAAAATCCCAAACGAACAGAAATTAAAATGAAAAATCCCATCAACCACAAATATGACCTATTTTTAGACACAGAAAAATAAATAAATCCTAGAATGATTGTCAACTCATTTTAGGCCCGTGTCACTCCCTTAGCACACTTCGTTATCGCGAACTGTTTGATCAATGACTTGACATCATTAGCCATTTGCTGGCGGTATGTAACTGACACTCTCAATTATATATTTCATTAAATAAAAAAAAACTCTCAAAGAAAACTAAAGAGCCATATTAAAGTCAAATAATAATTTAAACTTGATCAAATATTAATATAAAAAAAAAAACAACGAAATCCAAAACGAACATAAAATAAAATGAACAATCCCACCAACCACAAAGATAACCTTTATTTAGAAACAGATAAGTAAATAAATCGAACAACGATTGTCAGCTCATTTTAGGCCCGTGTCACTCCCAGCGTACACTTCGTTATCGTGAAGTGTTTGATCTATAACTTGACATCATTAGCAATTTACCGGCGGTATGTAACAGACACTCTCAATTGTATATTTCATTATATATAGAAAAAGTAGTTTCTCAAGGAAAAGTAAAGGGCCATATTAAAGTCATATAATAATTCAAGACTGATCAAATGTTTTGGTAGCATCTAACTGACATTCTCCATTATGTGTAGAAGGTAAATTTTTTTTATCCATTTTAAAAAACTTAAATCCTGCTTGAGAGCTTTTTGAAGAAATACTTCCAGAAAAAAACTTTTGGAACAAGAAGTTTCTCAAAGAAAAGTAACTACCTATATTCATATAATAATTCAAACTCGATCAGAAATCAATATAAAAATAACCGAAATCCTAAAGTCTGTCCACGAAAGATATTTTGACTCTTCTTACCTCCCCCATCAAAAAACAAAGTCCAAAGTCTTTATCAAGCTGAACAACTTTTGTGGTATCTTGCTATTTATTTTTATGTAGGCTAATATAAATTTTATGACCAATCAAAGACTTGAGCTTCTCAATGTGGTGTCAGCATTGTCTTTGATTTTATTCAATTTGATTAACGCTTAAGTTTTGATCGCATAAGTTTCAAGGTTTACAACGGCTCTTAAACTAAGCTTTTTATTAAACAGTTTCTAGATAATATACTTGAGACAAGTTTCTTGGGTGAATGTTCAAAAGAGTATATGTAAATAAAAGCGGAATGATAGAATATGACGAGTGCTGGTGTTTTCTATAGGGTTGGCTTGTGAGATGTTTCAAACAGGCTAATTTGGCTACTTAGGTCTACTTTTGCAGTATTAGCAGATTTTCTAACAAGTTTTCTTCATTTAAATTCTCAAAGGTGTTTTCTATTGGGTGTGAGATGTTTCAAACAGGCTAAATTGGCTACTTAGGTCTACTTTTGCAGTATTAGCAGATTTTATAATAGGTTTTTTTCATTTGAATTCAAAAAGGTGTTTTCTATAGGGTTTTGGCTTGTTAGATGTTTCAAACAGGCTAAACTGGCTACTTAGGTCTACTTTTGCAGTACTAGCAGGGTTTCTAATAAGTTTCCTTCTTAATTTAAATTCTCAAAGGTGTTTTCTATAAGGTGTGGCTTGTGAGATGTTTCAAACAGGGTAAATTGGCTATTTATTAGTTAATTATTAATTAACATGCTAGGTTTTGGTGGAGGACAATAGAGCTTTTTTGTGTTTCTTTATTTTTGGGTATAAATTAAAAAGAAAGTTGTACGCACATAGACAGGGAGTACATAGACAGGGAGTAGGGCTCATGATGAATAAGGAAGCTGCTAAGTCTTGTTTAGGCTGGGAAGGTATTAATAATAGAATACTAATTGCTAATTTTATGACTAAAAAGTTCAGGGTATCAGTTATAGTAGGTATATTCCCCCATTGAACCACCTGATGGAGATACTAGTGACTCAGATGAATTTTACTTACAGTTACAGGAGCAAATAGACAGTGTACCAGGTAGAAATATGGAGTTTTAGCTACGATATTTTAATGTCCAGGCTGGTAGAAATAGGGATAGATGTTATCCTAGCCTAGGTAAATTTGGTGTAGGAAAAGAAAACAGTAATGGCTATAGGCTTTTGCAATTTTGTAGGTATAACAACCTAGTTATAACCAATACGATGTTTGGTCACAAAATGGCCCATAAGTTGACATGGTATTCACGTGATGGTAAGACAGCAAACCTTATTGATTATGTTATTGTAAACAGAACACTAGCAGGATAAATACAAGATACTAGGGTGTATAGGAGAGCCGTTATTGATGTTAAAAGTAAAGATCACCATCTAGTAGTGTCTAAGGTTAATTTAAAGCTGAAATTTCGGAAGGGTAACTCCCTCCCGGAAAGTTATGATGTTGGTAGACTTCAGGATGAAAATTTGAGAAAAAAATTTCAGGAACAATTGAGTACTAAACTTGAGAGTTTAAAATTTGACAATTTGGAAGATAGATGGAATAATTTCAGAAAAACAGTTTGTGAAGTTGCTGATGGTGTCCTGGGGAAGAGTGCTAAGACTGCAACTAGGAATATTAGTGAAATAGCTTTAGGTTTAATAAAGAGTAGAAGGGGTTTGTATTAGAGTTATCTGAGTGATAGGTCGTATGAAAACAAAAGTAATGTAAAGAAAGTGGAGAAAGCATTAACATATGAACTAAGGAGATGTGAAGTGGAGGCCATAGATAAAATTGCCGAGGATCTGGAAGATGCGGCTAGACGGCATAATAGTAAAATATTATACTGGCATATTAATAAATTGAAAGGCAGTAGCCAATCCGGACTAGTCCGAGTTGAAGATAGAAATGGGGCCACAATTAGTGATAAGGAAAAAGTTAAAAAAAAGATGGGTGGAACATTTTGAGAATGTGCTAAACCGAGATACAGTTGCAGGAAAAGATACAGGTGAAAATGAAAAAGTTTGTGATACCTTGGATGTGAAGGAAGATTTGTTTAGTGAGGAAGAATTATCGACAGCACTAAGCAAACAAAAGCAAACTTTCGCATGCAAACCGATTAGGGTTCGCGTAGCGCAGGTGCCGATCTCCTGATTCTCCGCCCTCGGCTTGGGTGCAATGCGTGGTTGGGGGCAAGTCATCCGACGCTTTCCCGTGCTTTTCCCTAGATTTCTCTAGGTACCCATTTGAAGCTGGGTAAACTTTTGGCTTGTCTTACGGGGAAACGCCACTAACCCTCGTCCTAAAACCAAACGGTCGGCACCACCGAGATTCGAACCAGCGACCCTTCGCTCGTGAGTTCGGCGCGTTAACCACTCTGCCACGGACGGACAACAGGATTAAAAAATAATAGGCCCCTGGTGCTGATAGTATGATTAATGAGTTTCTTAAATATGGTGGCTCTGAGGTTAGGAATAAGCTACTCAAGATTATGAACATGATTTTTGAAAAAGGTGAAGCACCCAATGATTTTAGGAAAACCTTAATTAAACCACTGTATAAGAAAGGTGACAAGAGTGAGTGTCGTAATTATCGAGGCATTAGTTTGGTCTCTGTAGGCGGCAAATTACTGAGTAATATGATACTTTTTAGACTGAGAGATGCTGTAGACAAAGTTTTAAGGGAAGAACAATGCGGTTTTAGAAAAGGTAGAGGATGTGTCAACCATGTTTTCACTCTTAGGTTAATAATTGAGAAGTCCCTTCGTTGTCAAACACCTTTGATCCTCAGTTTTGTCGATTATGAGCAAGCTTTCGATTCTGTTGATAGAACAGCGTTAGCAAAGGTCTTACCGTTATATGGTATACCAGAAAAATACATTAAAGTGATTTGCGCTATGTACGAGAATAATATTGCTGCGGTTAAGGTAGGAAATGAGGTTAGCAACTGGTTTTGTATTAAATCAGGAGTTAAGCAGGGTGGTGTTCTATCCCCCTTTATACGGATCTTTTTGATGTACTTCGTCTTAAGGAGCCCAGGAAAGGCAATTGGAGACCATGGAATCAAATGAGGAGGAAGAACGCTCCTTGACTTAGATTATGCTAATGATTTAAGCATATTAGATGAAAGTGTGAGCAAAATGAATGGATTTTTAGAGGTTTTACGAGTTCAGGGTGCTAAAATAGGCTTGAAAATTAATGTTAAGAAGACCAAGTCAATAAGGCTAGGAATAAGTGAAGATGAACAGGTGACATTAGGTAACGAAAAGATTGATCAGGTTGGAAGCTTCAGTTACCTTGGTAGTATTATTAGTAAAGATGGTGGGAGCAGTGAAGATGTTAAAAGTAGAATAGCTAAGGCGCAGGGTGTTTTTTCACAGTTCATAAAAGTTTGGAAGAATAGAAAGATAAGTCTACATACCAAGATTAGAATATTGGAAGCCGCAGTGATGACAGTGGTCAAATATGGCTTTGAAGCATGGGCACTCCGAAAATCAAATGAAAATTTACTAGATGTTTTCCAGAGAAATTGCCTACGGATTGTTCTGGGTACCCGGCTGAATGACCGTATTTCAAACAGTAGTTTGTACGAAAAATGTGGTTCTATCCAGCTTTCTGGGGCTATAATGAAGAAAGGTTGAGATGGCTAGGCCATGTTCTAAGGATGAAGGATGACAGATTACCGAAGATTGTCCTTTTTGGCCAACCGTCTGGGGCTACACGGAAAGCAGGTCGTCCTTGTCTGGGCTGGGATGATGTCATAAATAAAGATTTAAAGGAAATGGGAACTTCTTGGGAGGGTGTAAAGATGGAGGCTTTAAATAGATTAGGTTGGAGGAGGAGCTTGCGTAGCTGTGTTGGCCTCAGGCGGCTTGGTGCTGCAGTGAGTTATTATTATTAGTAGTAGTGGTAGTATATATATATATATATATATATATATATATATATATATATATATATATATATATATATATATATATATATATATATATATATATATATATATATATATATATATATATATATATATATATATATATATATATATATATATATATGTATATATATATATATATATATATATATATATATATATATATATATATATATATATATATATATATATATATATATTATATATTAATAAAAATATATATAATAATATTATATATCAATATTATTATTATATATATATATTAATATATATATTAAGGTGTTCCAGTTATTGACTTTTTTAAAACGATGCATTTAAACATCGCTCTTTACTGCCTATGATAACAGTGTATTAATTACTATCCTGATATATATATATATATATATATATATATATATATATATATATATATATATATATATATATTATATATATATATATATATATACTAGCTGTTGGGGTGGCGCTTCGCGCCACCCCAACACCTAGTTGGTGGGGGCGCTTCGAGCCCCCCCCCAAGCCCCCCCGCGCGCGTAAGTCGTTACGCGCCATAATAGTTACGCGCCATTGTAGTTGTGTCCCTATGTCCCACCTGTGAATATAGATAGATATATATATATATATATATATATATATATATATATATATATATATATATATATATATATATATATATATATATATATATGGTTTTAACTACGTAAAACTTGCGAATATACAACATTCTTTGCCGTCCCATTGTCTTTGCATATAAATAGATTGTCAGGTTTACCGACTCTTGAACATGCAACATATAATGGTCCATGGGAAAACAATCTGTATTCAGATCTATACCTCATGATTCTAATGATTGCCCTTGAGCTTTGTTGATGGTGATTGCTAATCGACCATTCCCTGTCCCGGTGTCCCGGTCGTCATTTACATCCCCCTGTTTCCCCCGGTGTCCCCGTTGTAGTTGTGTCCCTGTGTCCCGGTCGTCATTTATATTCCCTGTGTCCCGGTCGTCATTTGTATCCCGGTGTCCCGGTCTGTATATACATTCGTTTTTTAGTTTTGTTTTTCTCCTTTATTTTTTTCCTTTTTTTTCTTTTTTAGCTTATTTAGATTTTTAGATTTTTTAGTTTTTTTATTAGTTTTTAGTTTTTTTTTCTTTTTAGTTTTTTTGTCCCGGTTGTCATTTATATCCCCCTGTTTCCCCCGGTGTCCCCGTTGTAGTTGTGTCCCTGTGTCCCGGTCGTCATTTATATTCCCTGTGTCCCGGTCGTCATTTGTATCCCGGTGTACCGGTCTGTATATACATTCGTTTTTTAGTTTTGTTTTTCTCCTTTATTTTTTTCCTTTTTTTTTCTTTTTTAGTTTATTTAGATTTTTAGATTTTTTAGTTTTTTTATTAGTTTTTAGTTTTTTTTTTCTTTTTAGTTTTTTTGTAGTTTTTACCTTCTTTTTAGTTTTGTTAATTTTTTTTTTACTTATGTCCTGGTCGTCATTTATACTCCCTGTGTCCCGGTGCTTTGTTGATTGCTAATCGAACATTCCTTTTGTCCTGGTCGCTTTCTCTTTGAGTGTCGTCATTTATTTTAGCTTATTTTTCAGTTTTTTCCTTTTTTTTAGTTTTTTTTTATTTTTTATTGTTTTTAGTTTTTTACCTTTTTTTTAGTTTTTTTAGTTTTTTAGCTTTTTTACTTTTTTTATTAGTTTTTAGTTTTTTTTGTAGTTTTTGCCTTTTTTTAGTTTTTTCAGTTTTTTTTTTAGTTTTTTATTGGTTTTTACCTTTATTTTGGCTTATTTTTCAGTTTTTTCCTTTTTTTTTAGTTTTTTTTAGTTTTTAGTTTTTTTAGTTTTTTACCTTTTTTTAGTTTTTTTAGTTTTTTAGTTTTTTAGCTTTTTTATTTTTTTTATTAGTTTTTAGTTTTTTTTGTAGTTTTTGCTTTTTTTTAGTTTTTTTAGTTTTTTAGCTTTTTTATTAGTTTTTAGTTTTTTTTGTAGTTTTTGCCTTTTTTTAGTTTTTTTAGTTTTTTAGCTTTTTTATTTTTTTTATTAGTTTTTAGTTTTTTTTGTAGTTTTTGCCTTTTTTTAGTTTTTTCAGTTTTGACGTCACCTGATCCAGTTTTTTCAGGTGACGTCACCTGACACATCCATCCATCCACAGACAGACAACTTATTTTTATATATATAGATATATATATATATATATATATATATATATATATATATATATATATATATATATATATATATATATATATATATATATATATTTATATATATATATATATATATATATATATATGAAAGATATTTTCAACGATTTATCTAGTCAATGTTTTCAACTTTCAAAGATATGATACGCATTGATGACCTTATCCATTTCGAAATCCAAAACCCAATCATCATCAGATGACCTTATCAGTGTAAAAATCCCAACGGCTTCGCCGCCGGGCCCCGGCACTCGGCACGCGGCAGGCTTCTATATATGGATTCTAATTGTCACTTGTCTTCTAAACGCAGACAATTTAAGCCTCTTTCTGATGTCATGACTTTTAAAAAGACCTTAAATTAGAGGTAATGCCTTTGTAAAATTACAAAATTTTATTGGACCTTTAACTTTTGCCTCAGCTTGTCTTTTGTCATCATGAAAGACATATAGCCGAACCTTTGTTCCTTTTAATTTTTCAGGTGGTGGGACAAAAACTTCTTCTTTTGCCTTGGCTTTTCTTTTGTCATTAAGAAAGACAAATCGTCGAACCTTTGTTTCTTTTAATTGTTCAGGTGGTGGTACAAACACTTCTTTTTCTTCCAATGATTTATATAGTCCAGGTTTTTGGTTTTCGAAGGTATGGTAGGCATTGATGATCACCTTTGCTTCTTTTAATTGTTCAGGTGGTGGGACAAAAATTTATTCTTTTGCCTTGGCTTGTCTTTTGTCATTATGAAAGACCTAGCAGCGAACCTTTGTTTCTTTTAATTGTTTAGGTGATGGGACAAACTTATTTTTCTTCCAACGATCTATCTAGATCAGGTTTTTGATTTTCAAAGCTATGGTAAGTATTGATAACCCAATCATCATGACTATCATTTTCAATTTGTTTGGTTCGTTTAACCTCGGTTTGTCACTCCTATTTGTGAAACACATATCTCCAAACGTTTTTTTGTTTTTTTTAACAAAGGTATGGTTGGCATTGATGACCTTATCAATATCAAAATCCCAAACCCAATCATTATCACAATCATTTTCAATTTTGACACGTTTTGATTTTCGCTGCCCAAGTTGATTTTCATTGACACTCTCAAATATTCTGTGTCGCATGTCTTCTAACCGCGTGAGTCTTTGATCTTCATTTTCATTTTTGACACACCACTGCTGTTCTTCTAACCGCGTGTGTATTTGCTAATAATTTTTATTTTTCACTCGCTCATATGCTCCGTGTCTCATATTTTCTAACCACGTGTGTCAATGCTCTTCATTTCCATTTTTGACACAACGCCGCTTTTCTTCTAACTGCGAGTGTCTTTGCTCTTTGTTTTCATTTTTGACTCACTCACATGCTCGGTGTTGCATTTCTTCTAACCGTGTATGTCTTTGCTCTTCATTTTCATTTTGACACGTTTTTGGATGTTACTTCAGACAATTTAGCAATGGCCTTTGCTTTAGCTGTCCATATTGGTGTTGTCGCAATTGATGGTCCAGGTTGTCGATTTTTACATCTTATCACGTTTGATAGTTAAGGGGTTGGTTCCAAAGAATCCTCATTTATAGCAATTGCAACTGCAAACTTTTCTTTTGGGCCTTCCAACAGACATTATATTACATAACTAACTGATACACTGGAAATTCAACCGTCTTATTTATGCTATGCATGACATCACATAAGAAAATGATTATATGTTGTCATAAGAACTGCTTATATGATGTACATACATAGTACATGACCTAATTTGCAAAAACCAAAATTAAGATAATTAACTAATTTTACCGGGCTTTTAAACTATCTAGATATTTTTTTCATGCCAGAATATCCCAAGATACTAATTTGCTCGAAAAAATATGGAGCTATTTTCGAGAAAAAATACAGACATAAATAAATACATACATATGCAATTATTATAAAGATCTTTTTATAAAGTTTATAATCGTGGACAATCGAAGTCGTAAGTAGTCAGTAGTAGTCGTAGTCATAGGTATCGTTAAAAACCGTATTTTTAAAATCAGCATGCCATTTATTACCTAGTTAGTATACATTATACAGTTTTCATACATATCTTATGAGGATCCCATTACTTCTTCTTTCAGTTTTTTTTTTTAGTTGCTGCCACAAGTAGGCACAATCACAAGTAGTAATAGTAACAAGTAGTCGAAGTCACCAATATTTACAGCTAGTCATAGTAGCAATCGTGGATAATCAAAGTTGTAAACACTAGCTAGTAAAAAAATCGTATTTTAAAAATCAGCTTTCCATTTATAAACTAGATAGTATACTGAATACAGTTTTTAAATCTTATGAGAATCCCATTACTTCTTCTTTCAGTTTTTTTTTTTAGTCGCTGTCACAAGTAGGAACAATCACAAATAGTTATAGTAACAAGCAGTCGAAGTCGCCAGTATTCACAGATAGTCATAGTAGCAATCGTGGGTGATCGAAGTCGTAAACAATCGCTAGCAGTCGCAGTCACAAGTAGTTGTACATTTAAAATCGTTAAAAATTTGTATTTTAAAAATCAGCTTGCCATTTATTACTTAGTTAGTTTACTCTATACAGTTTTCATATCTCATGAGAATCCCATTACTTCTTCTTTCAGTTTTTTAGTCGCTGTCACGAGTAAGAATAGTCACAAGCAGTCACAGTAACAAGTAGTTTAAGTCACTAACATTTACAGGTTGTCATAGTAGCAAACCTGAATAATTGAAGTCGTAAACATTCGCTAGTGGTCGTAGTCACATGAAGCTGTACATTTAAAATCGTTTAAAAATCGTATTTTAAAAATCAGCACGCCCTTTAATACCTAAATTGTATACTTTATACAGTTTTTATATCTTATGAGAACTCCATTTCTTTTTCTTTAAGTTTTTTTAGTCGCTGTCATAAGTAGGCACAGTCGCAAGTAGTCACAGTAGCAAGTATTCGAAGTCACCGGTATACATTTAAAATCGTTGGAAATCGTATTTTTAACATCAGCATGCCATTTATTTTCTAGTTAGTATACTTTATATAGTTTTCATATCTTATGAGAATTTCATTATTTCTTTTTTTTAGTTTTTTTTTAGTCGCTGTCACAAGTTGGCACAGTCGCTAGTAAACACAATAACAAGCAGTCAACGTCGATAGTATTCAAAAGTAGTCATAGTAGCAATCGTGGGTAATCGAAGTCGTAAACAGTCGCTAGTAGTCGCAGTCACAAGTAGTTTGTACATTTCAAATCTTTAAGAATTTGCATTTTAAAAATCAGCGTGCCATTTATTACCTAGTTAGTATACGTTATACAGTTTTAATGTCTTATGAGTATCCCATTACTTCTTCTTTCAGTTTTTTGTCGTTCATCTTTTTAATAGTGACGCTCTCCTTTGAAAATAAATGTATTTTTCCTTCATTGATGTTTTGAAAGAACTGTTTGAAATGTAATGTTAGTATTCTTCCGTTCATTCTTCATTTATTGCTGTACTCCCTTTTCAAGTAAAATGAAAAGATTAAAATAATATTTCCTTATTCGATATCTTATTATGCCTTACAGTCGGGGAAAAGCACAGTGGGAAGGAAGCCTAAGAAACACCCCTGAAACCGAAATCTTGTTTAGTTTCCGAGCACATCTTACTCGAATTATCAAATAAAATTTGGTTTTTACCATTTCCTTCCTCCCTGAATTTATTTTTTTTTACTTTCTTATTAATATAGACAGAAATATTTATTTTCCAAATCTATCGCTAGAGTACATCGAAAATCACATTAGCATACCCAATTTTAATATATCAGATTAGGATAGATAGAGAGGTATTTATAGGCTCGATTTAAAAGTAAACGCAATCCCTTTTATACATACTTAAAGTAAGTTTTCCTTAATTAAACTGAAAGATGACATTTCTCCCTCTGATCACTGAAATTTTGAATGGTAAGCAAAAATCGGTAGGCCTTATCATGAGAATTAAGATAAACTCAAATACCTAGAAAGTCAGACGCTTAGTTTGGGGCAAAATGGTTTGATTTTATACTCATTCAAGTATGCCAAAATTCAAACCTTTAAATTACTTCTGAAAAGTTAAAATCTTACAAAAATTTACCTGATTTTAAAAAGGGGGATAGGGGGAGAAATAACCTGGAAAGCTGGATGTTTTGAAACAAGATTGAAATGTATAATATCCATTAGCTCTAGAATGGAGGTAAAAGTACTCTTTCAGCAAACAAAAAGATTTTGTTTTCTCTATCAAAAAATTAAATTCCTTTTGAGATTACCACGGCAGATCTTTTAAAAAATCTGGAATGTAAATTTTCGTACTTACCCCCTCCCCCCAGTAAAAATAAATGGTCCCTTAAACCCCTGCCACTTAGGGTTAGACCTATGTGTAGCTGTGTTAAAAATTGTCTATGTGAGGTATCAAATACGATCAGTCAGTCAGGTACCTAAAATAGTCCGTAGACAATTTCTCTGGGAAATATCTAGCCAGTCCTCCTCCGTTTTTCCAAGAGGCCTATACTTCAAACTATGATTGATCCCTGTCATCACTGTAGCTTTCAATATTCTAATCTTGATCTGCAGACTTATCATCCTAGTATTTCAAATTTTTTACACAGCATCAACTCTTCATCTTTACTTATGCCTAGTTTTAGTGACTTAGGATTTATAAAATTAGCTGTCAAACCTATTCTTGCACCCTGAACTTTCAAAGCCTCCGAAAATTCATTCATAATGTTGACTTTTTCATCCCTTAAATCATCAGCATAATTAAATTTTAGTATATTTGTTCATTTGACTGCCTACTTTCCCATTGCCTTTGCTTGTCTTCTTATGACAAAGTCTATTAAAATTCAACCCTTCTTAACCCTTGATTTAACCAGCTACTAACCTCATTTCCTACCTTAACCGCAGCAATGTTATTCTCATCCACAACACTAACATCCCAAATTTATTTATTTGGTATACCATACAACGACAAGACCTTCACTGCAGCTCTTCTATCACCTGAGCCAAACGCTTGCTCATAATCTATAAAACTGAGTACTAAAGCGGTTTGATGACTCAGGCAATTCTCATATATTACCGTGAGAGTGAATATTTGGTCGACACTTACTCTCCCCTTTCTTTAGCCCTACTGTTCTTCTTTTAAAATTCCAATTCCAATTCCTTTTCGGAAGCTATCTTTATCCTGGAGAAGGGTTAAACCAAACCTTTGCGAATCGTATAGATTAATTACCATCTGCTTCAATTCTCCATCTGCCATCTACTTTGGTAAGCTGTTTGAAAATCATATCTTGCAATGATTAAAACCAATGTGCGACCATGAGGACAGCTAGTATAGATTAAGCGAAGCCTTGGGCAAGCAAAATAAATACGCAACTTTGTTCGTTATCTTTGTCTACCGCTGGACATTAAAAAAGAATTTGCATGCGTGCGTGGTTAAGATTTCAAAAGTGTTGACCCATAATGCATTGGTAGGGTATTCTTTCTCCTCTAAGCATCGGAAATAGCCCTTTTTTGTTATCTCTTGTGGAATCGGTATGGCAATGTGTTGATACAGATGTGGCTAGCTGGCTGAAAAACACTGTCACCGGCTGGAAAGGTCAAGGCTCTGTGCCCAGCCCGGCTATTTTCAATGATACCATCTAAACCGTAACAAAAATGTTCCTACATAGCTGATGAAGGCCCATATTGGTGCTAGCCACCTCTGCTACTCAGCCGACATTCACCTAACAGCAAATTATATAAAAGCTCTCCAAAATGCAGTTTATATATTTCGCTCTGGTCTGATGAATAATATGAGTTTCCAAGTCAAGCTAAGTTCCTCATTTACAGTATTAACGTCCACCAATTATTTCTGCATCGTTTTCTCTGAAATTCTTTGGTTTCTCGTTTGTACAAACTGTTACGACTAATAAAACATTCGCTATCTCAGCAATCAAAGAAGTTGAGAAAATCATACGGCCTGCTTGCCGATTTAAAGGCCAGTTTCATGAAATGACCATGGGCAAAGTTACAAGGCTTTTTCTCCATATGTCTCCTGTCTACTATGGGATATTTTTACATCTGAGCATAAAAAAATTGATGATAAATACTTTGCTTTAACTATCTTTTCCATCTGCCACTTTAGAGATAGTATATTAAATAAAACATATGTTTTCGCCTGAAAATAAGCAGCAAAATTAACAGTTAAAACGAACAGAAATTATTCCGTATATGAGGGAGGCTACCCCTGTCTCAACCGTTGCTCTAAATGTTAAAGTCTTAAAGCTGTTTCTATGTACTTAGCTTCCAAATTCAAAGACCTTTTTCTCAGGAGTCGTTCTTAAGAAATTGGGACAAGAAGACAAACATGAGCGTAAATAGTGATGCATCAGGAAGGGGCTCTATGTCGTGGCTTTTCTAATACCATGTAAAAGCACGTTATTATTGGGATTATCATTATTATTAGGATACATTTGGTGCTTTTAACCCAATATGCACCAAGGATGGATCTAGAGGGAGATCTTGGGGGAGGTCCAATGTGACAAGGGTGCCTATGGGAAAAATCTTAGAGGGCCAATGACAAAAAAGTGCCAATAATTGACCGAATTAATACATTTATTCAAAAAAAAAAGTGAAAAAGGAAAAAAATGAGGGTGCCAAGAAAAATTTTGGGGGACTGCCCCCCTCCCCTCAGCCTGGATCCGCCACTGGGCACTATACTATACAAATTAAGTGAGAGACAAACGGATTTTGGGTTTAAATGGTTCATAAAGTCGCAAGGACAGTGAATATCCAATATGATCCTTTGAATTGGTTAAGCAGGAACTAGCCTAATCCTTCTATATAAAAATTTAAAAAAAAACTAGTTTTTTCGGCTGAAAATAAGCAGTAGCATTAAAACTTAGAAGGAGCAGTAATTATTACGTATATTAAGCGGATTGCCCCCTCCTCAATAACCCACTATTTACGCTAAAGTTTTTTAGTACTTTTGAAAAAGCACTTTATTGTTCTTATTAATCCTCTCTCTCGGGCGCTGGTAATTTTTGAGGACTCTTCGCCTTACCCCTTCAGCTTAAAACTCATTGTTTTGTGTTTTTTTTACCAGAATTTCAGTGCCATCTCTTCTCAACGGGTGTTTCTATCGTATTGTACTAGACATCTACTGAACAGTTTCAAAACCTACGAAAGGGGCGGGTAATAAAAGGGGCGGCTTAATAATGTCTTCCAAACTATCTTGTCTACAATGGGATGCCTCTCCACTGTAGTATTAAAAATGAGGGTGCCAAGAAAAATTTTGGGGGACTGCCCCCCTCCCCTCAGCCTGGATCCGCCACTGGGCACTATACTATACAAATTAAGTGAGAGACAAACGGGTTCTGGGGTTTAAATGGTTCATAAAGTCGCAAGGACAGTGAATATCCAATATGATCCTTTGAATTGGTTAAGCAGGAACTAGCCTAATCCTTCTATATAAAAATTTAAAAAAAAACTAGTTTTTTCGGCTGAAAATAAGCAGTAGCATTAAAACTTAGAAGGAGCAGTAATTATTACGTATATTAAGCGGATTACCCCCTCCTCAATAACCCACTATTTACGCTAAAGTTTTTTAGTACTTTTGAAAAAGCACTTTATTGTTCTTATTAATCCTCTCTCTCGGGCGCTGGTAATTTTTGAGGACTCTTCGCCTTACCCCTTCAGCTTAAAACTCATTGTTTTTTGTTTTTTTTACCAGAACTTCAGTGCCATCTCTTCTCTACGGGTGTTTTTATCGTATTGTACTAGACATCTACTGAACAGTTTCAAAACCTACGAAAGGGGCGGGTAAATATTTCTTATGTTTAAAATGAGCTCAATTTAAAGGTGAGCAAATTCTTTATGAGTTCTTTAATTTTTT
The DNA here is from genome assembly GCF_032884065.1 of Artemia franciscana. Classification (NCBI taxonomy): domain Eukaryota; kingdom Metazoa; phylum Arthropoda; class Branchiopoda; order Anostraca; family Artemiidae; genus Artemia; species Artemia franciscana. The sequence goes on from NC_088873.1 coordinate 47,613,232, forward strand.
TCATCAAATTCTTTATTTTTTTTGTACCTATCATAGAAATTTTTGGGTTGCTGAAATTTTTGCCAGAGCTAACTAGCCTATTGTCTATACGCCGGTTGCTCATTTAGGTTTTACAAGCGTTTAGATTAAGACCTGTGGCCATATCCTTTTTGTCTACTCATGAGGTTCCTGATGCAGAATCACCATTGTCTACGTCTCTAGACGGAGTCCTACTAATAGTAATACATCTGGAGCGGTACCTAACCAAGGAAGTTGACATTATCCCTATGATTTAGGTAGATAATGATCATGTTCATCATATCCATGTTTGAGTATCAGTTTATTGTCTACCTAAAAAATTGAAAAAAAAATTTGTTAATGTTGTGGTTACGGAGTGATTTGACTGACGAAGAATCCATCAAGATCACATTTGATGAGGAAAGTAATATTGATTACAAAGAGTCAGATGTAGATGTTGCAAGTGATGAAGAGGACGATCGAGACCCAGCCTGGGCCTCATCTGAACTTACGTACACTTTCTTTGATCACAGCGTAGTTAATCAACCGAGTGCCAAGGTAGTGTTTGAAAAAGATTTAAAGGACGAAGAGCCACCAGATTCCTCAAAAAGGCTAAGAGCTTATTCTAGTAAGCAACCAGCTGCTAGTATATCAACCAAGCGAACAGATAGCTATGACACTGTTAGTAGCGACAATTCTACGCCATCAGTAAGCAGTGTTGCCTGGAAAACTAAAGTTAAGATGGCGAGGCATTTCAGTGAATTCGGTTAATAAAATTATGCTTTTCCGTTAATAAAGGCAGGAGTAGTCAATTCAATTCAATTTCAATTTATTCAAATAAAACTACAATATAACACCAATAATAATAAAGATCCTGGAAGCGAACTTGTTGAGGACCATAACCACAAAAAATTGAAAATGAAGAAGAGAGAAAAAAAAAAGAAAAAGAAAAGAGAAAACATGAGTAACTAAAGCAAATTGAATAAGAATTTAGAGAGTTATAATATCAAAATTTTAGTACATTGCTATACAGCGTGCGAAAACTTGTGGATAGCTCGACACTGGAGGGTATTATATTCCATTGAAGTATAGATTTATAAATGGGGGATCGCTGGGCGGAACTAGAGACAAACTTGGGGACAATGAAGGAACGGTTGGATGAACGGAGACAGAGGCCTTCAGAATTATTAATATTAAAATAAGATAATAATTGAGGAGGAAGATTTTTATGGTAAGCGGAGTATGCAAGGTATAGATTTAATTTTTTGATGATTTGTTCAAAAGGGATAATACCAAAATCGGAGTACAAGTCCTGGGTGGGATATAGTCGGGGCAGCCGAAAAACTGCTTTGATGGCACGGTTTTGGGCAGATTTTAATTTATTGGTAACTGAAGGAAAAGTGTTGCCCCAAACAGATCCACAGTATGAGATATATGGGTAAATAAAAGAGTAATAAAGGGTGACAAGGATATCGGGAGGAAGAAAATAATTCGCACGATTAATCATACTTACCTGTCGCAAAATTATGGCTCTGATGTAGGACACGTGTGTTGCAAATGATAGGGAGGAGTCTATGTGAACACCAAGAAACTTGGCAACTTCGACCTGTGGGAGGAGATTGGTAGAATATTTTAGGCCAAGTGCTTGCTGAGGTTCATTTTTTTTGTAAGGGGTTCGAAATAATACAACCTGACTTTTCTTGATGTTAATGGTCATGCAGTTAACTAGACACCACTCCTCTACTCTATTCAGAAGGGTTTGAGTAGAGGCGACAACGGATGGTAAATTAGGACCGGTGATGAAAAAGTTGCTATCGTCAGCGAAAAGTACTGGGTGCACTGATGGACCCAGGTCCGTAACCAAATCATTAATATAAAGGAGAAAAAGTATTGGACCAAGAACAGAGCCTTGTGGGACGCCCCTTCGGACAGGTAGGGGATGTGAAGTCAACCCGCCCAGACTCACACTCTGTACTCTACCAGAGAGATAAGAGCCAAACCATGAGAAAGGAACTCCACGAATCCCTAAGTTGTTGAGTTTACTTAATAGAACACTGTGATCAACCATATCAAAGGCCTTAGAAAAGTCCAGAAATAAGCCAAATACAGTATTTTTAAGGTCAAGTTGGGAACGTATAAACTGTGTGGCGTCTATTAGTGCATGAGCAGTTGAAAATTTGGAACGGAAGCCATATTGATGAGGAGAAATCAACGAATCTGAAGAATGAATCCCAAATAAAAAGGGAGAAAGACGTCGGAATATAATTCTCTCGAGCACTTTAGATATAACTGGGAGAAGTGAGATTGGACGATAATTACTTATCTCAGACGGATCGCCTTTTTTATGAATCGGGATAACAATTGCTGATTTAAATATTTCTGGGAAGACTCCATTGGTCATAGACAGGTTTGCTATGTGCACAATGGGTTCACAAACATAGGAAGATACGGTCCTAAGAAGCTTATTACTTATGCCAAAGAAGTCAGGTGTACTACTATTAGAGAGACAATTGATAACTTGAAGCACCTCTTTACGATCAGTTGGAGAGAAAAACATAGATCCAGGATTCTTGCTAGGTTGAACTGACTGGGAGAAGGAACAGGGGTTAGCATTTGGAATATTAGTGAAATAATTATTAAAAGCATCCGGTACTGAACTTGGGTCAATTAATCTGCCACTGATGTCCTTAAGGTTAAGAGGTACAGATCTTGAACTTCTTTTTTTTGAAAGAATTTCATTTATTGTTGACCAAATTTTTTGCAAGTTCCCTTTGCAATGAGAGATTTTCGAATAATAATAATTTTTTTTTGCTTCCCGGACAAGTTTGGTATATAAATTTTTGTATTTTTTATAATTAGTCAGGTCAATAACGTTACTGGTTTTGCAAGCTAACTTATATAGGTCATTTTTTCGATATGAAGAGATTATCAGGCTATTTGACATCCAGGGGCGTATATGGCTAGTTTTTCGGTTTGATTTACGAACTGGAAAGGTTGAACTGATAAGATCACTCAGTCCTTGTGTAAAACCATTTGTGGCTGAATTAACATCCTGACAATCCAAAACCTTGGACCAGTCAAAGGATTTCAAACGATCCGTGAACCTGTTCATATTCACAGTATTATATATTCTATTATACGTAGGGGTTTTAGTTCTAGAGGGCTGAGTAGTTGGTAGGGAGGGTAGCGAGAGATAGATTGGAAAGTGATCTGACAGGTCAGAAAATATTATTTTGGAGGACAGGTGGTTTCCCAGGGAAGTGGATACAAAAATGTTGTCAATTACAGTAGCTGTAGACCTCACAGGATCAACTCTAGTAGGAAAAAGGATTGTGGGAAGAAGACCACTTGAGGTGAATGTTTCAAAAAAGGTATCACAATCATTATTATTGCTAACATTTAGTAAATTACAATTGAAGTCCCCAAAAACTATTGCCTTCTTTTGTGGTAAATTAATAAAACTAGAAAAATCATCAAATAGGTTACAAAAGAAAGGGGTCGGAAATGAGGGGGGTTTATAAAATAATGAAAAAATAAGAGAATTCTCGTCAACACTTATGTCTACGATTATTGAATAAATGCATCTATTATTTATAGGTTGCGAGAATAAGGATTCACAGTCTAATAGCCTGGTGAATTTCAGACTTGACCGGATGTAAAGAGAAATGCCGCCAGAGGACTTGGTTAATTTTCTTTCAATATGAATAGCTTGAAAACCAGGGAGGGAAAATTCATTCTTATCATCAATTTCTGAAAGCCATGTTTCCGTTATTCCAATTACGTCGAAAGGGCAGTAACCATTAATTAAAACTAAGTCTTTAAAATTAGCCCACTTATCCCGTATACTTCTGATGTTAAAGCAAATTACATTAAGTTTGGTCTCTTCCATTAGATTAGGTTTCACATTTTTTACAAAATCAAAAGTGTCGAGATATTCACAGTTAATTTGGTTTAAAGGGCTATCGGGGCTAGCTAAGGGGCTTGTGGGCAAATTATTTTGGTCATCGTAATAGTTAAAAACAACATTATTACACAGTGATAAATTCGTGAGAAACGTAAAATCTTGTACGGTGCACATTTAAACATCCATTGTGGTCTGAGTTTCATCATCTCCTTGATTAGAATATTGGAAATCTTCTTCAGCCGACGAAATATCATTGGTGGTAATTTTGGACTGGGATGGAAAGTTTGCCGTTTTTTTCTTAGATTTCTTGCCTTTGACTAGGGCAGTGGCATCGATTACCGTCTTGGGGGTTGTGGCAATTTCAGAGCCTGCATTGATTTGATTTGCAGTTGAGTCTACAGACTTAACTAGCTTTGATGTGGAATCTATGTCCTTTTTCATGGAGGATAATTGAGCCATAGCTGTTTCTAATATGTCATCACCTAGGAGTTTAGTGATAGCTTTCTTCTTGAGAGTATTTTTGGTTTCCTCAGCTTCATTACTAACCTCAATTAAGTGACTGACTGTGAGATAAGTTGCAAGCCTTTGCCATTCTTGGCTATTTTTAGATGAATCTTTTGGAGGGCAGGATGTTGAAGTAAACTTAGGTAAGGGATGGGGGGAATGACTAGAACCTTGAGTATGAACATTATTTGCCTCTTTTGGAAATGATACTGTCTTTGCATCTGCTACAGCAACTGTTGCTTGGCTTCTACTGGGCCGATGGGGTGTGGGTTGCCAAGGGATTCTTGCAGCTACAACTGAGTAGGGTAGGTTCATTTTATCAGATGTTCTAAGGATTACAACTCGCTTTTGGTGAGCTGGGCAAGATTGTTTTTGGAGGGCTGTGTGTCCCTTCCGGTTACAATTTCTCCAGAAAGGTTCTGACTCAGGGCATTCACTAATTGCGTGGCCTGTTTTCCCACACTTAAGGCAAGACGGATGGGACTGTTTGCAGTGTTTTTTGCTGTGGCCGTGGGCTAGACAAGTGGAGCATTGTAGGGGCTTAGGCTTATAAATCTTGTAAAAAAGAGACATACCGTACAAGAATATTTCTCCGCTTAGCTCAACTTTGCAGCAAATGAGGATTGAACGGCTAGGGTGAAGAAAACCTTCTTTGTTTAAACTTAGCCTTATAGCAGTTGAAGGATTGATGAGAAGACCTGAAGAATCTATTAGTTCAGTTTGTATTTCCTCCACTTTTACACTGGTATCAACACCATACAGCACATACTTGTGTAACTTTTCCACATCTTTTTTTGTGGCTAAAATTTTTGAGCCATCAAGAATTATTTCTTTGGATTTTGACAGGACATGGTCTGCCGCCTGAGAAGACGTAAAGTAAATATCAATAGACTTGTCCTGCTTGAAAACAAGTTCAAAATTTACCTTGGTGATCAGAAAGACAGCTTTCCTAATTTGCATTATTCGATCTTTTGAAAAGGGTTGGCCATTGGTTTTCTAGATTGAGACAGTATAATAATTGGGGTGATCGTTAGCACTAGTTTCTGGGACACTTGAAGAGAGGGGTTGCACTATCGTTGGTGAACGAGTTTCATCCTTTTTCCTCTTTTTGCCAGGCGTCTCACCTCTTTCATTAGAGTTAGTTTCGGCTAAGGCCTGAATTCCTGACAAGTGGCTAACAGTTTTGGATCGCGTAGTTGGGGGGGTTCTAGGAAGAGTTTTATAGGTAGGTTGGAATGGCGACCGGCTAAGGGTTTCAGTGGGAGTATCCTTCTCGGGTGGTAGCCTTAGGGGCTTTTTCCCCGTCATTTATTCCGACGAGATACTGCAGATTCACAAACTTAATCACAGTTTTTAATCAGCGATAACACCAATATATTCAATTATACACTAATAATAACTCACTGTGTATGAAGTGAGCAATCCCTCACAATTAAGTCCGCAAGTTAATTGCGCAATCACAATACAGTACAAAAAGTAATCCGATTAGGTTCATAAGCTAGTTCCTTTTAGTTCAGATACTAAATATATGGCGTCAAAACTAACAAAATGGGTCTTTAAGATTTGGGTGTCTTCTGGTTTGTGAGGATATGCTTAAGGCTTCGAACCTTACCAGTGACGTAGTTGTTGCACTCAGACCTCCGAGCGTGGCTTAGGTGTTATTGTTGCTATTCGCCTTTGTTGTGGTCTTGAAAGGAAGAATGCGAAGGTGTATTTCAACAATTTGTTCACTTCAATCACTCTCGTAGAAACATTAACAAATGAAAATATTTACACCATCGGTGCATTGCGTGTGAACAGACTTGGCGACGCTGTAAACAAACTGGTTGGAGAGAAAGAAATGGAAAAGAAAGACCGAGGATCCGCCTCATATGCAACCTCAGCAGAAGGCATCACTGTATTGCGGTGGAAAGGCAACGACCTTGTTCACATATGCTCCTCATAGGCTGTGTACCATCCAGTTAATATTGTAGAAAAATGTATTAACTCGGAGAAGATTAAAGTAGTCGTTGAAAAACCATTCTCTGCAAAAGAATACAATAAATGCATGGAAGGTGTTGACATCTTGGACTCTCTCACATCACATTATAAGAATGCTCTAGGGAACAAGAGAATGCACACAAATTCTTTGCGTCCAGGTTGTCTGCCACTTCCAAAGTGGATTATGACCCAGTCAGTCTAAAAACAAATTGGGTTTGGTGAAATTTCAGGGCATTGGCCCTCAAAATCCAAAAAAAAAAACGCAACGAGGTGCCACGAGCAGACCTGTAAATGTAAATCATGTTTCGATTGTAAACAGTGCCAAACTCCTGTTTGCCCAGAATGTTTTCACCCGCGTTCGTAATGGCCAACGTCCACATATAAGGACACTTTCAAAATTGACAGTTTTTCATATTTTACGCCTTTTCTGGATAAATATCTTAAATCTTCGCTATTTTTTGGTCTGGAAAAACTATCTTCAAAATGTGATTCCAAAAGTTCTCGAAATTAGCCCGCGAGAGCGTTAAACGACCCTTGTTTTTTTGGAGTCGTTCTTAAGGAATTGGGACAGAATTCAAACTTTAACATAAAGACTGAGGTGCTAAGGAAGGGGCATCTCCCTTCATATATGTTATAATTTGGGTTTGTTTTAAGTTTTAATGTTGCTCCTTACTTTCCGTTGATAAAACTTTTGTTGTTTTTTTATTCAATTTCGTATCATTTTTTAAATAAAATGATTTTGTATCGTTTTTTAAATGGTATTTAAATTTTTAAATACCAGGAAATCTCGCCCCAACTCCACGGAGAAATTCCACTCCCATGGAAATATTTTATAGATAATTCAATCCCAGTGAAAATTTACCCCTCGAAATTACCCTTAACGACTCCACGCGTAAAATTAAGACGGAAAAGAGAAAGCAAGACATATAAAGAAGATTTCGATTAGTAATTCCGGTAAATTCCCCTGTTGTATAATTGTCACCCCTTGGAAACTTTCCTCTCCAACAAAAATTACCCCGTGAAAAAAAAACAGCAAAAAATTCGTCCCCCCATCCCCCATACGAAAATGTATTTATACCTCCCAATTACAAATACTATGCGTAAACAATAGGGCAATTTTATAAAGTAAAAACCTTTCCGATGGTGCTCTGGGGGTCATGTTGCATCCAAAGGCAAAATTATTGGGCCTTTCAAATATGATGAATAAAATGGCTATCTCAAAATTTTGATCAGATAATTTTGGGGCAAAAGACGCTGGGGGGCCTAGTTGCCCTCCAATCTTTTGGGTCACTTAGAAAGGGCACTAGTACTTTTAAATTAAGTTCAAAAGAGCTCTCTCACGAAATTTTAGGATCACCGGATCGTTACGATCACCTTTGGAAAAAATAAATAAATAAACAGGCATCCATACTCTTTTTTCTAGCAAACAATACAAAATTCCTCATTTCTGCCAATAGAAGCTATAGATCTCTACAGTAGGATTTTCTGATACACTGAATCTGATGGTATGATTTTCATTAAGATTCTATGACTTTTAGGGGGTGCTACCTCCTTTTTTCGAAAATTTCCTTAGGCTTGTAAGCTTCAATGGGTAGAAATTCATGAGACTTATACATTTAAAACAGGCATAATAAGTCAATTCTTTTGATATATCTATTGGTATTAAAATTACGTTTTTTACAGTTTCGGTTAATTTTCAGCCGGGTAGCTCCTTACTTACAGTTCGTTACGACAAATTGTTTGATAAGACGAAATAGCAATACAGTTTTTAATGAAAGACACCTCACTATGCAGTTATGTAGTCTCTGGTAGCAGCGAGCACCAAATTTCACGAAAAAAGGAGATAAAAATTAAAAAAAGGAATAAGCTAAGAAAATTTTTTACTCGAGGATTTCTTTTATTTACGCTTGTAAATTCATTTAATTTAATTTAAAACTAAGTAGATATTTTGAAGGTATGGTTGCGCATGTAAAAAAACAGATAGTTAATTTTATGTTAATTTTACAGTTAATTTTTGAATTCTTACGAGCAATAATTTGGGTCAAATTTAACTAGTTGGTTTTGCTTGCTTGCCCTAAAATATTGCTTAGACTATAATTAAGGAATATTTGGACTATAATGGGAGATGCCATAAAGGCAATTGAGTGTGGATACAACTGTGGTACTCTGTGGATACAACAATCTATTACCTTAAGTTGTTTAAGACCTGCACATGTTATTTTTTTTTTCTATTTTTCTCTGTATTCTTTTCAAGAAAAATGTTTTAAAATCAAGGCATATACTTCCTCTGTGCTTATTTCCACTTAAGAAGGATAGTAGCCTATACGGTGTTGTTATTCCATCCTAAGCACATGTTTTTCATTATGAGAAACCCTTTTATAGATGAATCTGAGCTAACAATACGATTAGAAAACAAAGAAAGGGGGCCATTGACGTTATACGTTTAATTAGATGCTCTTTTGTAGTAACATCTCTTATAATTTAGGAATTTTTGTTGCTATTTCATTACCAGTTACTCGTTACTAATTAAACAGTTGTCACTTACAACCGGTAAAACTATAACCACAGACTTCAAATTATTTGTTAGAATTGACACGAATAATGTAAAAAAAAATTTGACCAATTTTTCCAAAATAATAGATGGTGTTGATGTTTAGGTAATTGTTAAGTTTGGTTTTCTGAAGCCTTACGTGAAAAGACGCTCAAAAGAACCCCAGAATTGGGAAAAGAGGGGTTGAAATGAATAGAAATGCTTGATCTAGACTTAAAAGCCTTGCTTCTTTTTTATTGGAAAGGGGCGTGAATAATAATATTTTTCTTTCCAAAGCAATGGATTCTTAAGCTTATGGCTACAAACTTAGGAGCAATAGAAAGTCTTTCTTTTAATTAAATAATGTTTTAGAATAATCTTCATAAATTGCCAAACTTTCTCATTTCCAATATTTACTCCCTTATGATTAATGTTATATAGCTTATGTTCATTATATAGCTTATTATTAATTTTATAGACATTAAATGACGGTATTAGGGCTCCCAAAATAAACGGAGATAATGAACCTAAGCCAGTCAGTTATATCTAGTTCTACTAAAAAACAAAAATGGAAAAAGTTTCCCTTCCAAAGACGCTAATTATCTTTAAAGCAAAAGTCAAAAGGAAGTAGCAAGCAATGGAGTCAAAGTGCCATCTAGTATTTTTCAAACGAGAACAGTAACAAATCTATTTAAGAGCTACAAAATGTAAACACTACAAATGGATAAAGTTTTAAGAGGAGAATAGCGTGGTTTTACCAAGGGTAGACGTACAAAATTCAAATACGGTAAAAATATATATTTATTTAGGGTACGTGGTCAAAAATTTGAAAGCATTTAGATGATTTTTTCGTAAAATGGGTCCGATTTGGATTGTATATTGCTGGACTATACCTGGTAAGCTGAACCTAACGCTGATGCAGCATTTTAACCGTATAAATAAATAGTGATTGTTGTCCGATATTTATCTATTAAATTGTGTGCATTAGTTCCATTCATTTATTTTTGTGACACTTTTTTGTGAGCAAATTTTATTGGTCCTTATTCTTGAAAAGTAAAATAGCAATATTAAAACCGGCCTAATTGGTCTAACCGGCTAATCGGCCAAACATCTCCAAATCTTTGTCTAAAAATCACGCTAACATAGTTGATCAAAATAATGAATTAATCTGCACCAAATCTCATTTTGTTGTGGAAGCTGATTAAGAATAAAGTATCTTTAGACAATCCAATTTTAGCTCTCAAATTAGACTGAGTGGATCCCTCATTATAAATCTGAGTTTAAACCGTCAGACAAATCACTCCAAATTCAGTATGTATCTGAGCTCTGTGCCACAATCAGGTGTTCAGACCATTTTAGTAGTTTCTTAGTGTCATTGTCAATGGAAAAATACTATAAGAAAGCTGAAGAAAAATATTCAGGAAGTGTCAATGAAGTCTGCGGTATGCACATGGGCGAAAGAAACGGGGACAGGGAGCAGCTACCCCCCTTTTATAATTTTACATTTACACTATATTATAACGAGAACTTCTCGCACGTTAGGATTTTCTGTTGGATATTCACTGGTAGATGGTTAAAAAAGCTGGAAAAAAATTCAAATATCGTTTGCGATGTCGATATCTATGTTTCAATATTCCATATTGATTTTGCTCCAATTTCGCGTTTCAATGATCAGTTCAAATTCGTAATTGCAAGCATTTCTTAAGTTTGGACTTCACAGGCTCTGACTTACTTGAAACTGATATTTTGATAATTTTAAAACGAAGTCCACGACAAACAGCCTTCAAGTCAATGAAATCAAATATAAAATTTGGTACTTCTATGAAATAAAGAAAAAATTCTCTTGCACCACGCTGGTGCACCGTCTGCGACCATCTTAAGGATAACGTTTAGAACTGACCAGTTGTCCGCGAAAGGTCAGCACGTTTTGTCAAAGTTACGTTCAAAAGCTGGTGACAAGTGACATTGCATTTTATGGACATTGATAGCAATGTGTTGCTTAAGCTTTAGATGAAATCACCTTAAAATAATATACCTTAGATATCTTTCATCTCTCTTAGAATGTGTGTCTATTATATGGGGCCCACGGGTTCACAATGTTGAAAATCTGAGCGATGATTTTGTGATCATCGAGAAATGAGCTCTAAAAGTTGTCCTAGCAGAAAAACATTATTCTATAATTATTCTATGCTGAGATAAAGTTTGACTCTTTCTGACAACTCTACTTTTTAAAACAACAAAAAACGTTAGCGTGAAGAGTGAGGCGCTAAGGAGGGGACAGCCCCTTTCATGTACGGAATAATTTCTGTTCGTTTTAAATTTTAACATCGTTCCTTACTTTCAGTTAAAAAAAAACTTTTTTATTTTAATTTTTGAACGTTTTTGAATTAGTGCAGGTTTTGATTTTGGCTCGCCGTACCCTCATTTAAAACCTCAATGAATACCTTGTCAATACCTAGCTCTTTACTCTAAAGTTTGAATTTTGTTTCAATTCTTTAAGAATGATCCCTGAATCACAAAGGGTTTAATTAGAATAAATAGCTCTTATGAAAGTACAAAAAACCTCAGTGTGAAGAGTAGTATTGACGAAGGGGCGAAACCCCCTTGTCTGGGTAATAATTTCTGTTTGTTTTAAGATTTAATATTGCTCCTTACTTTCAGCTGAAAAAACTCGTTTTCTTCTTTAATTTCTGATCGTTTTTAAATAATGCAGATAAAAACGGCAAATTTTAATAGGGCAAATAACAAACAAGTGTTGGTCCAATAAGAGAGTCATACTTACTACCGCCCTTTACCCGTACCATTTAAAAAACATTGGAAAATTAAAGATTCTATGACCATCTTAGCTCTATGACTATCTACCTTAGTTCTAATGCCCTAGGAATGACGCAAGGACGGATAATAAATAGACCAAATGAACAAAAATTATTTTTATACACTCCTAATAAGGGGGGTTAATGCGAGAATCAACGTTAATTTTGAATTAAAACTTAATAGTTGTAGGCATCAAGCCGTGGCCATTTGTAGAAAAAGCCGAGATAGATAGTCTGATTGAGTGAGAGGCAAATCACCCCCTCCCCACCCACAGAAGAAAAAAACCTGAAACCGTAAACCCGTAGCTTTTGACGGGTAAGACTAAAATTGATGAAACTTATATATTTGAAATCAGCATAAAACTTTCGTATTTTTGATTTAAATTTTCTGCAGGGAAGGACATAACAAAATTTAGATAATAGATTGCAGCAACATAAAAATGCCATTGAATGTTCGCTTAAATATAATCACAAACCAGAATTGTTTGAATGAGGTGCAGCAGAATATTTATTTAACTTTCATCATCATAATATATTATTTGAGTAAACGCAAATTGTAGATACATCTATAGGCCTCTTACAAAGCTTTAGATAAATTATTGAAACTAAAAAAATTATCTATGGGGTTATTAGTGTTAATAGAGATGAAGGAGATCTTAGAATTAATTCAATTTATAATAGTTTAATTAAGGAGCATGTAACAATTTCTAATAGTGGTAATCTACATAATAGTCCTCGAATAAATTAAAAACATGTAAGTGAAAGTCAGGAAGAGGTGAAGGCTGGTAAAAGTCAACGGACTATAGCTAATCTTGTAAATTAAAAAATGGATCGGTGCGCTGAATTTAAGATTCTTTGTCCAAGAGGGCAAGGATTCGAATCCTAGTGTGCCTAATTATTTGGTTTGGGACAGGGGTCAGTGGCGCGAATCTATAAGCTCAGCCAGAGTCCACCCAGCTCTAAATGGATACCTGGAATAATCTGGGGAAGGTAAACAGGAATGGTGTGCGAAAGCACAAGATGGTTAGCCCCCAGCCTCTTATGGCACTTCCTGGCTGAAGGACCAAGAAACGGAGATCATTACCGCCGGTAGGGACTGTAAAGTCCAATGCCGTATTCTTTCCTTTTTTTTTATTTAATTTATAGTACATAAGTTTCGTTGACCTCTTCTGCCATATGTAAATAGTTTAAAGTTTCTAATCTGTAAATTTAATCAGGTTTGGTGATCTGGGTTTTTGTTTTTGTAAATTTCTTTGAAACAAATATAGTGTTTTATTTTAGACAGATCCCATTTGCAAATCTGATCCTATAGAGGAAAAATGTCGATCCTATAGAGGAAAAAAAAATTAGATTTTGGTGTTTCTGTTGTTACGGTTAACGTTAAGCAGCGTTTAGGAACATTTATTAATATGTGAGTTTTTTTCATTCATTTGTCTTTTGTTCTTTTTTCTCTCTTTCTTGTTGTGCTTTTTTTTGTTTTTGTTTTATTTTATTTTATATTTTTTTAATGATTAAAATTAGTTTTGTTTTCTTTTTTTCTTTTCCGTTGATAAAGACTCCCAGATGTGGAGTTGGCATGTTTGGAATTGTTTTTAATTATGGTTTTTGCTGTGTTGGTTTTTTGTACGTTTTTTTAACTGCTTGATTTAAATTAAACCCGTTTTTCTCTTTTAAATTTTCTTAAATTTTTACAGGAATACCCGAAACTGAATGGATATTATAAAAAGGCGTCTCCAAGTTATCAAGCAGAAAGAAGAAGAAAATGGTTAACAATATTTATTAAACGACATATCAGGCGATTCTTTCTGCTAAAGTTCAGATTTTGTATTTTTTTTATTTTTTTTTTTTTGTAGGCCAGTTATATTGCAAGTCGAAGGTCAGCACGATGTGGAAAAAAGTAAATATTTTTCATTTAAATTATTTTGATTTTGGGAAATCATTGAGTAGAGCCACCCACTAGAATGGCTGAATTTATAGTAATTCATGCAAAAATGTCAAAAAATAAATTTGCATAGTCGAGCAAAGCAAAAATTCTTATTACAAAGGTTGAAAGGGTTGGAATTAGGTGGGTGGTATATTTTCAATTCCTTTCAGAAATTAATATTTTAAATAAATATCCTAAGAAGAAAACTTTTTCATTGCTCATTTGGAGTAAATTAGGATCGTGTAATCAAAAGACCAAATTGAGACACTGATAATTTATATTTCGTTGCATGAATTTTCCGATTATCCTGCTGAATTATTCTGCATCTAGATATATTAAAAAAAAGCATGTGAATGTCAGAGCTACATCATTTGTACCAAAATATTCCAACTCTTTCAGCTTATAGCAGCATCTATTTAAATGAGTTATAAATAGGTTAACTAATTTTCTAGCTTAAGCGGCTACTTTCGATATTTAAATCTTCCACAACGGTGGTATTTAGCCGCCATTTACAGTCGTTAGCGTTTCAACGCTAGATAAGTAAACTATGCAATTTAGCAATCGTAACAACTTAATATGGATTTAATGTTGGTGAGGAAAAATTATGATGAAGGTTCTTCCAAAAATACATAGCAGTTTTGTTTTTTTGTGTTTTTTTAACATTTCTTTTTTCTAAAGTAAGAAGTTTCTCCTAGTGCTTCAGATAGTGTGTTTTGAATACTGGTAACTTTAGATAATTTCAAATTATTCCACTGTCTTGATATGAAAGACCCCCCCCCCCCCAGAAAGTAAGGAAATTTTATTGTGAAAGTAAAACTTTTAGGATTTCGTCTTTTCCTCTCACCCCTGCTTATAACTACTTTAGAAATGCAGCATGAGAACTAGTCAAACAAGCCACAGCGCTATCTATTTTTCCAAATTATTCCTGCACAGCAAGCAGTAATATTGACACCGAGGAAGCGTTTTCAAGACAGCAGAAACAGTTTAAACTAAAGGTTTGTTTTATTTACAGGTATAGGACTGTAACATGATTACAAAGACTGCATTGAAACGTCAGTAAAAGTATTGGAACGTATTTAAAAGTACGTCACCTATTATGTATTTATTTAAATTAGCCGTAAAAAACTGAACACTGATTATCTTTATATTATTCTTTATGCTATGGGGAGGGAATTGGCTCCTCCCCCATCTTAATTATTTTATAAAACCTTGCAAATTCCTTATACAGCTTAAATTTTATTGGAGAAATGAAAAGATGAAGCGATTTTTTTCTAGGATATGTTTCTAAACTCCTAAAATCCTATAGCTGAACTACTACTACTGCTAACAACTCACCGCTGCACCAAGCCGCCTGATACCAACACAGCTACGCACGCTCCTCAGCCATCTCAATTTACTCAAAATTTTGCACAGACAGTCCCAAGCCTATTACCTCCGATTCATTATGTATTCATGCCTGCAAATATTATGCTACTACGGGGAGGCAACCCATAGTAGATAAATTAGCTAGGGAGAGGTTTTTCAGCCTGAAAATGCCCGTCAAGACAGACCAAGTCCAGAAGAATTATTTAAAGGTTTTTTTGAGTTCAGGGTACAAGAATAGGTTTGAAAATTAATTTTGAGACTAAGTTAAAAAGACTAGGAAATAATTGGAGGTGAAGGTATGATTTTAGGTAACGACAAGATCGATCAAGTGGATCGTTTCACTTCCTAGGTAGTATTGTTTTTATAGGCTTATATTCTTGGTGGTATATATTGCTATAATTATTTGTATTATTAGGCCTGAAACTGGACACCGAGAAGTTTCAAGGAGTTCAGTTTGAATGGAGGTGGTTTGCAATTCTGGGCCCATTTTGACAACGTCTTGGTTTTCCATTCTATCATCATGAGTCGACGTCCTCTATAAGCCATCTCAAGCCTATTACCTCCGTCTCATTATATAATGTCTGCAAATATTATACTATAATAGAAAGCCAGCTAGGAAGAAGTTATTCAGCACAAGAAAGTCCATCAAAAATAGACATAACCTGAACGAGTGATTAATTAATCAGAATCGAGTGCAATGCTGTGTCGTTTACTTGGCAGCAATTTCATCAACATCCTTCTCAACGTTAAAATCCTCAACGTCACGCTGCAGTGTCGTTTTCAGTCACGGCTGTGGTTAGGCAAACTCGTGACAAGTCCTTCAAAACACCGGAAAAGCTTCAACCTTTTATGCCACTGCCTCTCCCAGTCAGGGTATTGGTCAAGGATTGGTTAGATGCTCACTAATTAATGATTTTTGTTATTTTGGGGGTTGGAGGAGATCGGTGGTCGTCCTATGTAATGAATATTGTATCACAGAGGCTAAAGAGGGCTTTTATGAAGACTAAAGAGGGTGGGACATTTTCCTGTCAAAATATCTTTTTAATTAATCCTCCGCTAAAAATATAAAACATCACTTCCTGGAAAAATATTTTTGAGTCATAATTTTGTTTTTAAAGTACTTTATGCAAAATTAAAATTTTAGGATAAATGGTAACAATAGTTGGGGTAGGCAGGGGAGGGAAAAGGGCGATTGGAACGATTGGGCTCAAATTTTGAAAGGGTTCCGTGCCACCGTCAAAATGAAAAATTGCTAGTTTAGCAATTATGTTGACTGAATGTTAAAAACAGTTTTAGAACCATTTGCAGGACATAATTTTAGAAATATGTAAGTTTATATGCAATTATTTGGTAATGTAAATGTAAATTTTGATAGAATTTCAATTTGGGTATTTGGATCATTTGCTGTCTAATGAGTTCCACCATAAAATATGAAACTGAAACTAATGTTTTGTTTTAGCTTCATTCAATGTAAGCGATGATCGAACCAAAAATAGCCGTAATATTTTTAGCTTTAAAATAGCTGGCCAAATTTATCACAAAGTTAATTTAGCAGCAAACCCACTACAGACCCCTGAAGGTAATTTTGAACCATATTCATATGGCTAAATGTATTTCTTAGACCCCAATGGAGATATTAAAGATCGCCTTTCATATCTTTCAAATTATTCAATCAGCCGTAACTCAACAGATCCTTAGAAGGAAATATCATGAGACACAAACAGCTATGCTGAAAAATTTAATACATAGAGGGGGCCCCACCGAAAAATTCCAATCGGACCTACACCTAGTCAATCCGGTCCTAGGGGTAGGAGAGCTCCCTTCCTGCTTAAATTACACAAAATATGATATTAAAAATCAACATAAATTTAGCTAAAAAACCAGTTTTCAAAGAAAAGTGAAATTAAAACCCAAAACGAATAGAGATTGTCCTGTATATGCAAAGTGCTGCTGCCCCTTCAACGCACATTCTTTACGGTATAAATAAAGTATAATAATATAATTATATTTAGCTGATTTAGCGGTATATAAGTTTTCCGGCATTTTTTGCCTTCGGGCAAAAAATACAAAATTCCACATTTTTTGTAGATAGGAGCTTGAAACTTCTACAAGAGGGTTTTCTGATACGCTGAATCTGATGGTGTGATTTTCGTTAAGATTATATGACTTTTAGGGGGTGTTTCCTCCTATTTTCTAAAATAAGGCAAATTTTCTCAGGCTCGTAACTTCTTATGAGTAAGACTAAACTTGATGAAACTTAATTTAAAATCAGCATTAAAATGCAATTCTTTTGATGTAACTATTTGTATCAAAATTCTATTTTTTAGAGTTTTGGTTACTATTGAGCCGGGTCGCTCCTTACTACAGTTCGTTACCACGAATTGTTTGAAAGTTTTTTTTTCCTCAAATGCTTCAAGAGTACTTTCTTAAAATTTATGAGATAACTTTTCACCATACCTAAAGAATGGAAGAGTTTATTTATTTTCTATGGTTAGCGACTGGGTATGTTGAGGGGACGAAAGCTCTCCTCAGACAAAGAATAATTGCTTTAGCCTTGATTTTTTATACATGACTTCACTTTTTTTCAAAATCTTTTTTTATTTTGTTTGATTCGTAGTAAACGGTGCTAAGGTACAAAACAGTGCAAGCGTACTCATAGCCTAAAGTTGGTGGTTCAACACCAAGCTGGTGTTGGTGTTTGAGCCTGAGATAGTAAATCTAATTAGATAGTAAAATCTAAAGTCTTGCAACAGGTGCTAGTTTTGATGCCCAGGAAATTTGAAGTTATCTAAACTCACGGATGTTGGTTGCTAATTTCGGTTGTTAGGAAAATCAATAAAGTAAGACCGATAACCCGATAGCAGATACGACTGGTGCCAGTAGGATCCTTACTTAAAAACCATATTTCTAGGAAAACATAGTAATTAGTAAATATGAAATAAAAGGCGGGGCAAATATTAGTTGAAGTACCCATTCCAACGAGCCAAAAAGATGACGTCATAAGAAAGAAAGATTTATGTCTGATGCAAAGTATCCATGGTTTCTCTAATCAAAGAAAACTGGATGAAATTTTTTCCAGAATCCCACATCTCAAAGTAGTTATCCCTCTTTCCAGGAAGGAGAAAGAATTCGAAAAACACTCTCCCTTAGATTTTCGCGAATACCATTTGTGACTTTTTTTAGTTACAAAAATAAAAATATATCCCATCCTAGATATGAGGAAATTCCTTCTTAGTACCTTTTTTTTCAAGTCGAGAAAATCCTTGCTCCACTCTCTATATTTTGTGAATTTCTGCCATTTCTTGGAACCAAATTAAAAAGGTGTGACAACAGGAGAAATTTAATTTGTCGGATTTCCTAGGGTACATAAAGTAGGAAGCTTAAGTCCCGACTTAAATACCCTTTGGGTATCCCAAAGAGCACTAACCTGGTACCGAAGGCCCTTTTTAATAAGAACCACTAAAAAAACAAAGCGCTGAGTAACAGAGCAACTTTTAAACTTAAAACAAATAGAAATTATTCCGTATTTAAGGAAGATTTCAATACGAGTCCAACAAATTTAGCTAATATAGTTGCAAATAATCTTTTAAAGATTACTGTCTAAAACCTACGAACTAAATGTTTTATGGCTTATCAAATATTATTAACAAACTCTTCTATTTTTGAGGTGTTGTCTTTTATTTTTGAGGTGTATTTTTGATGTCTAAAACATAAATGTTTTAGAGCGTATCAAATACTATTAACAAGCTCTTCTATTTTGAGGTGTTTTGAAAAATAATTTTTATCCGATTCTAATTGCTTTGGCATCAGAACCATACTTGACCACTGTCATCAGATTAGTTTCCAATATTCTAACCTAGATTCACAAACCTATTCCTATTTTTACCAACTCTTTTTTAACTGTGAAAAAACAACTGACGGGCTTTGACGATTGCACTTTTGAAATCTTCATTGCGTCCACCATCTTTACTATTAATTAAATAAGAAAACAAGTTTTTTCAACAGAAAGTAAGGAGCAACATTAAAACTTAAAACGAACAAAAATTATTATGTATATGAAGGGGCTCTCCCCCTCGTTAATACCTCGCTCTTTGCGCTAAAATTTTAAAAGTACTTTCATTAGAGCTCTTTATTCTAATTAAACCCTTTGTGATTGAGGGGTCATTCTTAATGAGTTGGAAAAAATTCGAACTTTAGCGTAAAGAGTGAGGTATTGACGAGGCGGAAAACCCCCTCATATACGTTATAGCTTCTGTTCGTTTTAATTTTTAATGTTGCTCCTCACTTTCTGTTGAAAAATTTGTTTTTCTTATTAATTTGCGATCGTTTTTTAAATAATACTGGGAAGTCCAGTGCCCCCCTTCATGGAAAATTCTCTTCTTTCTTGAAAAATACCTCCATGGAAAGATCCCACTACGTAACCTTCACCCCGATCCCGCCCCCATACCAGAAAAAATTACCCCTGAAAAAGTCTGAATACTTCCCAATGACCAATACTATATGCAAACAAAAGGCAAAGTTCACAACTTGCAGCCCATCCCAGGGGACTGCGGAGGATTAAGTCATCCTCAAAGACACAGCTATTAGATTTTTCGACTATGTTGAAAAAAATGACTATCTCAAAATTTTGATCGGGTGACTTTGGGAAAACATTAGCGTGGGAGGGTGCCTAGTTACCCTCAAATTTGTTTGGTCACTTAAGAGGGCACTAGAACTTTTAGTTTTCATTCAAATCAGTCCTCTTGCGATATTCTAGGGCAACTGGGTCAATACAGTAACCCCTGGGAAGAAAAAAAAACAACAAACACGAATCCGTGATTTTTCTTCTGGCAAAAAACACAAAAATTCACATTTTTGCAGATGGAAGCTTGAAAACTCTATAGTAATGCCGTCTGATAAGCTGAGTCTGATGGTGTGATCTCCATTAAGATTCTATTACTTTTAGGGGGTGTTTCCGCTTTTTTGAGAAATAATGCAAATATTCTCAGGCTTGTACCTTTTGATGGGTACGACTAAACTTGATGAAACTTATATAAAATCAACATAAAAATCTGATCTTTTGATGTTTATATTGGTATCAAAATCCTGTTTTTTAGACTTCCGGTTACTATTGAGCCGGGTCACTCCTTACTTACAGCTTGTTACCAGGAGCTGTTTGATACCACCAAGGTAAGTGAGGCAATCCACTTCATAGATCTAATTGCCACTCAACATGACCTCGTCACTTTTATGTAATCTTCACCTGAGCACCTTGGTCTTACAGATAATTAAATAAAAAATAACTAGTTTTTTTAACTGAAAGTAAGGAGCGACATTAAAACTTAAAACGAACAAAAATTACTCCGTATATGAAATGGGTTGTCCCCTCCTTAACGCCTCGCTCTTTATTTAAGAATTAACGACGCTTCTTGACTACTATGGTCCCTGCGTCGGCCCTGCAGTGCATTCCTGCAGCGTGATTCGATCTCTGGGTCCTGTATTACCAAGCTAAGGTCAAATCCACTGCGCCACCACAGGACTCCTCGCTCTTTACGCTAAAGCTTTTAATTGTTTTAAAAAGTAGAATTGTGGCAAAGAGTCAAATTTTAGCGTAAAGAGCGAGGGATTGCGGAAGGGAAAAACCCATTTCACATACGGAGTAATTTCTGTTCGTTGTAAGTTTTAATGTCGCTCCTTACTTTCAGTTAAAAAAATTAGTTTTTTTCAATTAATTTCTGAACGTTTTTGAATTAATGCATGTTTGATTTTGGCTCTCCGCACATAAATTATTGAAATGAACTTTGTATATTATTTTTTTTTTGGCTAAATGGCTTTCTCTTAGTTTTGATCAGACGATTTTGAGAAATAAGGGGTGGGGAAGGAGGCCTAGCTTCCCTCCAATTTTTCGGTTACTTAAAAAGGCTACTAGAACTTTTAATTTTTAACGAAACTTTTGTTAGTAAAAAATATGCGTAACTTAAGAATTAACTTACGTAACAAACTTTTATATTCTTATATTTTTATTATGTGTACGAGGGGGTTTGTACCCTCGTTAGTACTTCGCTCTTTACACTAAGTAGTAAGTTTTGTCCCAATTCTTTAAGAACGACCCCTGAATCAAAAAGGCCGTAGAATAAATAGTTGAAATTACTAAAAATACTTTAGCTTAAAGAGCGAAGTATTTATCTCCTCCTAAATACCTCGCTCTTTATGCTAAAGTATTCTTAGTACCCGTCATATGCGTGATAATCTCTGTTCGTTTTAAATTTCAATGCTATTCCTTACTTTCAATTGAAAAAACGTTTTCATGTTTATTTTTTCATTGTTTATTTATAGTAATGCCAGAAAATCCTGCGCCCTTTTCATTGAATTTTTCTTCCCCCTTGACATATTCCTCCAAGGAAAGATCCTCCTACATAGCTCCCTCCCATCAACCCCGCCCCCAAACCAAAAAAATCCCCCTGAAAACGTCTGTACACTTCCCAATAACCATTACTATATGTAATAGTAAATAGTACAGCCCCTCCCCCAGGGATTGTGGGGGAGTAAGTCATTCCCAAAGGCATAGTTATTATGGTTTTTGACTATGCGGAACAAAATGGCTATCTCAAAATTTTAATCCGTTGACTTTTGGAAAAAAATGAGCGTGGGAGGGGGCCTAGGTGCCCTCCAATTTTTTTGATGACTTAAAAAGGGCACTAGAACTTTTCATTTCCGTAAGAATGAGCCCTCTTGAGACACTCTAGGACCACTTGGTCGATACTATGACCCCTGGGGAAAAGAAAAAAAAAAAAAAAAAAAAAAAAAAAAATAAACACGCACCCGTGATTTGTCTTCTGGCAAAAAATACGAAATTCCACATTTTTTCAGATAGGAGCTTGAATTTTTTTCCATAGGGTTCTCTGATACACCAAATGCGATGGTGTGATTTTCGTTAAGATTCTATAACTTTTAGGGGATGTTTCCCCCTATTTTCCAAAATAAGGCAAATATTCTCAGGCTCGTAACTTTTGATGACAAAGACTAAATTAATTGAAACTTATATATTTAGAATCAGCGTGAAAATTTGATTCGTTTGATGTATCTTTTAGCATCAAAATTCCGTTTTTTTAGTTTCGTTTACTATTGAGCCGGGTCGTTCCTTACTATAGTTCGTTACCACGAACTGTTTGATTTACAGACCCATTGCTGTAGGATACCCTGAACTCCCAAAACTTCCAAAAAGTCATTCATTTTGTTTACATTTTGAAACTCAAATATGCGAAACTTGGATTGGTTTGTACATCTTGTAAATCATCATGAAAGCAGGTTCTTTTTTCCAAATTTAAAATCCCCCTTTTAATGGTTTCAGTTACTGTTGCCGGTTGCGAGTGGACGCTCTTTAATTACAGTCCGTTAGCACCACCTGTGTGAAACAAATCCCTGTAAATATGCACAGTACGAGAGAAATTAGCCGTAAGACTCTTAAGAAGCATGTTATTATCTTTTTGGGCGAAAGAATTTGGCAATGCCCATCTGGTTTACTCCCTTTAGCCTATTGCTCCCCTTCAGTCCCTTTTGACAATCCTAAGGTTTAGGTGGGCCGGTATTTTCCTTTACCTTTCAAATCCCACAGGGAATACCTGTAGATGTGTAAGTCCATCCACAGAGACCTATTTTAACTTTTTTATTTTGTATTTCGTTTGGTAGCTATTAAAAAAGTTCTTTAGAATTTTAAACAAAAAACTGAAAATCAGATGGAATACTTGTGAGAAAAGAAGTCCTCTTTTGTCACAAAAGAGGACCATTTTACTGGAATTCAATTTTTCGCTGTTTTGACTGGCTTTTAATTTCGCTCAAAAACACAGGAAAACAAATCAGATACAGATGGTATCCCCCATCGAAAAATTCCCCCAGAAAATTTCCTTGTCACATAAATTATTTCGAAGAAATTCTATATATTTCCCAGTAATAAATATGGGCAAATGGTGTAAGTTACAGCCTTTCTCCAGGGACTAGAGGTTACTGTCATCACCAAAAGCATAGTTATTGGAGCTTTCGACTATGCTGAATTAAATGGCTATAGTGTCATTGGAGAAAAATGGACATTGGAGCAGGGCAAGATGCCCTCCCATCTTTTTGGTCACTTAAAAAGGGAACTAGAAATTTTGATTTCCATTCAAATAAGCTATCTCCCCATCTTTTAGGACTACTGGTTCGATGTGATCATCCATGGGGAAAAAACAACACAAAAAAAACAAAAAAACAAAAACAAAACAAAACAAACAAATACGCATCAGTTCTTCAGCATAAATTATAAAATTCCCCATTTTTGTATATAGGAGTTTAAAACCTCTACGGCAGGGTTTTCTAATATGTTGAATCTGATGGTGTAATTTTCATTAAGATCACTTGATTTTTTAGGAGTGTTTTCCCCTTTTCAAAAATTATGTAAATTTTCTTAACCTCGTAACTTTTAATGTCTAACATTAAACTTGATGAATATTATAAACTTAGAATCAGCATAAAAAACAATCTTTTTAATGTATCTACTGTTATTAAGATTCTGGTTTTTAGATTTTCGGCTACTATTGAACCAAGTCGCTCCTTACTTTCAGTTCGTTATCACGAACTGTTTGATTACCATACTGACTATCAATGCCCTTTTTACTATAGCCCTTATAATATTCTTCTTTTTAGTAACTATTAAAAAGTGATTCTAATTATTGCCAAGCAAAGTCATAAAAGGATGACAGGGGGTGATATGTTGCAATTCATTTTAATTACCTCAGCCTTTATTCTACATTCTACATCACGTTTCTGTTATGATGATTCCCTGTAGAAAAATTAAATAGAGTCGGGAAATAACAAATATTTTCTCGAAACGGGAAAGTTAATGAATGTTGAAGACATTTGGGAAGGCAGAACACGAGATGATAAATTGTCTCTGTAGTAATAAAAGGGGAAAAGTTTCTAGGGTAAAGGAGGAAACGTGATAATTAGCTCTCAGATTTGTGTTCTTTTTGAGGGTGTGAAATTAGATGTATCTATTTTTACAATATCAATTACTTATTTATTTCCTTTCCTTTTTTGAGGGTACAACATTAGTTGTATCTATTTTTACTATATCAAGCTCTTGTTTATTTTCTTTCCTTTTTTGAGTGCAGGATTTTGACTCTTGTTGATAGAAGAGCATCACCAAGTGCTGAGAGCCATGTTGTGACCAAGATGGGCCCTGGATTACACAAAGCCTCCAACTTACTGGAGGTCCCAGCGACTTCTTGCTGTACGGTTCTAAACCGGCTTAAGCGCTTCGGTGTAGACTTGAGAAGATATGTTGGCCCCCTT
Source organism: Artemia franciscana (assembly GCF_032884065.1). Lineage (NCBI taxonomy): Eukaryota > Metazoa > Arthropoda > Branchiopoda > Anostraca > Artemiidae > Artemia > Artemia franciscana. The sequence goes on from NC_088873.1 coordinate 47,637,555, forward strand.
CCTCCACTGGTATCCGGGATCATTGCTTTTCCTGGGGCCGAAATAATTGCAATGATTTAAAGAACGTGAAAATAGGAACTCGGAATGTTACGACATTAAAAAATGACTATTGTATAACAATTTTGACTATCGAAATCAGATGGTTTGAACTGGATTTATTGGGAGTTTCAGAAACTAATATCCCAGGGGTAGAAAACATGAAATTAGGTGATATAGAATTTGTTTACTCAGACAGGATGGGGTACATAGGTAGGGAGAAGGGCTCATGATGAATAAGGAAGGTGCTAAGTCCTGTTTAGGCTGGGAAGGTATTAATAACAGAATACTAATTGTTCATTTTATGACTAACAAGTTCAGGCTATCAGTTATAGTAGTATATGCCCCTGTTGAACCAACTGACAGAGAGACTAGTGACTCAGATGAATTTTACTTACAGTTAAGGGAGCAAACAGACAGGGTACCAGGTAGAAATATGGTGTTTTTACTACGAGATTTTAAAGCTCAGATTGGTAGAAATAGGGATAGATGGTATCCTAGCCTAGGTAAATTTGGTATAGAAAAAGAAAACAGTGATGGTTACAGACTTTTGCAATTTTGTAGGTATAACAACGTAATTATAACCAATGCGGTGTTTGGTCACAAAATGGTCCATAAGTTGACATGGTATTCACGTGATTGTAAGACAGCAAACCTTATAGATTATGTTATTGTAAGCCGAAAACTAGCAGGATCAATACAAGATACTAGGGTGTATAAGAGTGCTATTATTGATGTTAAAAGTAAAGGTCACCATCTATTAGTGTCTAGGGTTAATTTAAAGCTGAAATTTCGGAAGGGTAACTACCTCCCGGAAACAAAGTTTATATGGCCACTTCCATAAGGACCTTATATACATCCATGGGAAAAGTTACAATTCTTCCTCTGACTCGGGAGGGGAGAAGTGTATGTTGACCACAAATTTTGTTATTCTACCGTTGGAATATTTCAAATCAACTGGCTATCTTAAAATTTTCATTGATGCATTTGGAGAAAAAAGAGGGTTTTTGTGTCAGAGGCAGGGGTGGATGCTCTCCGTTAACTTTTGACTAATAAAAATGTAACTAGAACTTTGAATTTCCATTCAAATGCGCCACCTTTGAAGTTTATATGACCATCCCTTACATAAAAACCTTTTACACCTCCGAAGTAACTTAACACTTGCCTCCGGGCTCTGAGAGGTTGTGTCAACCTCGTAGTTTTGTTATCTGATATTTGAACTATTTTAAAAAATGACTATCTTAAAATTTGTATAGGATGGATTTGGGAGAAGGAGGGCGATGAGGGTAGTTGCGGTTGGATCTTTTTTGACTCTTGTAAAGTGAACTAGAACTTTAAATTCCTAATGAAAAGATTAACTTTCGAAGTTTATACGGTCTGCCCTTACACATAAAGCTTATATTCCTACGGGGCATAACTTAAAACACTTGCGCCCGGGCTCTGGGGGGGGTCTGTCGACCCTGAAGTTTTGATTATCTGATGTTTGAAAAGTTGTATCGGAGGAATTTGGGGAAGGAGGGCTATGTGGGTAGTTACGGTCGGATCTCTTTTGATATTTTATCGGGAGGGAGTTATTTTTATGGACAGGCACAAAAATATTGTAATTCAAACGTTGAGCAACAATACTTTCAACCGGTTAAATGCACAATTGCAACTATGGTTTTAAATTCATGTTACCAGAGCTGCCAGGCTTGCAGAAAGGTGAAGTTGTAGATGGCCCATGGGTAGATAGTTCGTTTTCATATTATATTATTCCCAAATCATCTGAGTAGTTGCTACTCTTAGAATTAAAATGGTTAAAAATAGTAATACGAACTTGAAAAAAATCCGTTTTTCTATTCCAATAGTTATTTCCCCTGATCTTTAAGTCATTTGACTCAAGTAAAAAAAGAGATGATTTTAATTGAAAACCTCTCCTTAAACAGCTCTTTCCAGATGATGAATTGTATGATTTATTAACGTGTAAGGGAATATACCCGTACGAGTACTACAACTCCGCCTCGAGGCTACGTGGGGGAAAATTACCACCCATCGAAGTGTTTTATGATTCACTTGAGGTTCGTCAATGTACCACTGCCGACTATAGATTTGCTAAGAAATTTGGACAAAGGGAGAGTGTAAAAATGGGGAGGATTATTGTAAACTGAACCTGGCAAGTGATGTATTGGTGTTGTTGGATGTTGTCTGTAAGAACACGGAAAAATTGAAGATCTATTTGGATAAAATTTTGGGTATCATTTTTCAACTCCTCAATAGTCATGAATTTAATTCTTAAAACAAATAAAGAATAAAAAGGTCTGATCACCAACGTGGATCAGCATCTATTTTGAGAAGGATAAATGAGGGGAGAAAATTTGTTTCACAAGGATTGCATCCTGGAAACCTTGAAAACTAAAGCTTATTGTCGACATTAATCCAAAACGCAATATTGTTGTATTATACATTCTTTTGCAGTAGATCCAGGCCATCGGTTTTAAGGTCACAATGATTCATAGAGCCCTCCAGTTTTATCATAAGCCATACATGAAGACATATTTTGACACCTTTGTCAGTAAATGCTCTGAGGCAAAAACGAAGATAAAAAAGAAACCTTTAACATCATTTTAAGTTCAGCCTTCAGCAATATGTGCGAGAGTGTGCGCCCCAGGAGTCGTTGCGACGTTTTAACCGATCCAAAAGAATGTGCTTGAATAATTGCCAATCCAAATTTTACATCATTCATGATCTTAGATTCCAATATGCTCCTCTTGCATAGAAAAAAGAAGTGTAATTTTAAATAGAAATATTATTTCTGGTACCGTGATTTTAGAGATTTCCAAGAAACTGATGTTGAAGTTTTCTTACAATGAGTATTAGCTCCAATGGCCGGGGGAGAGCAAGTCCAAGTGCATTATGGAGAGACTGTTTCACTCCAGTTAAAAGTAAAAATGACAATCTGTTGGAAGATTTGGAAAAGGTGAGCACATTTACTCTTGAGGGGACTACACCAACCAGGATGAGTCCACTTATCCGAAGCTAATAAAACACCAGGCCACAAATAGGTTATTTTACATCCGAGGTGGAAAGCGACTTGATATCCCCTAGTTTGCTTGCAGGTCCGACAGTGTACTGTCCGTAAACGCACAAAGAAGATACCAATAAGTGTGCAAGGGGGTGACTTCACACTATGTAAAGGAAAATTTTGACATTATTGTTTATAGAATCTGTGTAGAGAATAATTTCATTCCAAGAGCGAAGGAAATGGCAATTCGCTCTCTAAATTTATTAACTACATACTTAGAGTTGAGAAAAATGCCATTTCAGCCATATCGGAAAGTCTATGTGCGCACGGAGGATGTGAGAGTGCTGCCGTACGGCCATTACATTACTTCACATCGATACATGTGTGTGGAGTGCAAACGGCGTCTCGATCAGGAGAAAGTTCAGTTGTTGGTGGGAAAAAGGTCAATTTTTCTATTCCAACAGTCTCTATCAGTCTGAAGCTCATTACTGTGTGTTTCATATTTAGTGTTCTTATATGTTATTTTTTACGAAAGATGGAATCGTTGCATCTTAAAAGTTTACAATATTATACTGTTATTATCTCATGCCCGCCAATTGGCCCTGCAGCTTGCTGTCACCCACCGCTGCGGGTGCCACGTCTTCCAGCCACCGCAGCAGCACCTCACGTATTCTGACCGCCCCCTCCTTGGGGGGAGGCAACATCGAGCGTTTTTTTAAAGGCCAAGCGTTTTAAATTTGCAAGTGTTTTTTTTAATATTGTTGATAACTGCCAATGTAAATATGTTCAAGCGCCTATTTAATGTAAATATTTTTTGAATATGTAGTGCATTTATTTATGTGTTAAGGAAAACATATATTTTATTTTTTCTTCATTTATTATTTATTCAGCAGATTTAGGGTAAGTTAATCTAGTTGTTTTTTGACAGCGAGAATAGTAATATGTATCAATTTCAAACTCCATTCGGGTTGTTTCTTTGTGAACCTTCCATGTCTGGAATAACAACACTTTTAACGAGAACAAATCAAAACCGTAATAAATGTTTTTAGTAAGTCCGAAAAATATTTATTATTACTACACTGTGTGGCAAGTCATATGATAAAATAAAGGCTATTGCAACAGACATACATTTTGTACGGGGACTTGACGTGTTTAACACTATTGAACCAAACTCGTGGTTGATTACTGATGATTTAGCTGAATCCTTTTAAGAATGTTCTCAGAAGATATTAAAGTTATTCACTGTCCTGTCTCATCATTAAAAAAATTCCGTAACCGCTGTTTTCTACAATCTCTTTCAACTGAGCAAATGCATGAGAACATTTGCACTGAATTGTACGTATTATATCATCTATAGCGTTTCTTGCGATTCAAGTTCTCCTATAACATCAAACAAACAAATATATCCCAGTGATCCGAAATTTTCACTCTCAGTATAGCTACAAATAAAGCTACAAATAAAGGTTTTGGTTACATTCTATTGGATCTCAATCAAAACGCAACCGAAGAATTTTTGACAATGAAATTACCATATACCTACCCGTGAACAGTGAAAAAGGTCATTAGTTGTCATCATGACACTGAGGACATTACAGATTCAGTACAGTGCAACATATATTTATTTTTGTCCTAGTTAATTCAAAACAGCTGCTTAGGAGGGCTATACCCCCAAACGCGCTATTGAAAATGAATTCATTAATCTTCCGTCTGCGCTTTATTTAAATTTAACTGAAGGCAATGTTCAATAGTCAGAAGTAGAAGTAGTCAATAGTCACTTGTACGTGCCCTAGGTTGCAATAGGTTGCAAAGAGAGAAAAAGATTTTAAAAGAAGGCGGCGTGTTCAAACGGGTGGTAGCTCCTTTTCACAGTTACTGCCATTAATTGCGGTACCTGTAAACACTAATCTCTAGAAAAATGGCTAAAACCACATATTAACACCAATTGAATTCTCTCTTTCATCAAAAGAGTACTTTGAAGATAATCCTGATAAATTTATTAACAATTAGACAATTGCCGACTATGAAAAATTAATTTTGCTACAAAATAACCTTCCGGCGTGTTGAAAAGCACAAAACCTACCGTGAAAGACCTCTCAAAGTAAATGTCATTGATCAATCTCAGCCTCAAAACTCTGGAAGTTCAACATCACTCCCAGCTCCACCAGCGCCAAAACAGAAGAAGATTTATCTAAAGTTGTAACAAGTGTTGTAGACCTAATGCCTCATTCGTATCGTGAGCAAAGTAAAAGGCTCTTGACCTATCTTGCTGAAAATGAAGATGTACAATTTGATCACAAAAAGAGTGATGTTATAGTCCATGGCAAAAGTTAGAATTTAATTCATTTCGTATCAAATTTGATTGCAAATCGTAAGAGACTTAAATCATTTGATAGTAATTCGTATAAATTTTTAAAGTTATCAAACTTTCCGAGAAGTCTTATTGGGAATAAATAAATTAAGGGAATATGATCGATTAAGGGAATATAGAGAGATATCAAAAGATGTTTTTAAATCATCTTCAGAAAATACTAGCACGCCAAATGGTGATGTTGATTTAAAAGGTATCACACGGTGGCGTCTTAATATCAGCACATCACCTATCAGTATGCAAAAGGTTAGCGGACGCTTCACATCACGTTTACGTTCAAAATAGGTTATTTTTTGAATAGAGTTAATGATAATATTACTGAAGCGACATGTTACCCCCCCCCCGCACTTGCTCCAGTCGCTGGAGTTGAAAAGAATCTAGCAACAGAGTATTTACAGAATGAACCTAGTTGCACTCTTCGTTGAAATCATAGAGTTCGCAATAGTCATTATCGAAAAACTCAAGTGTTTTTCCCATTACATATATCACAACCACATCTTTTGACTCTAGACGAGGTTTAAAGACATCGTAATAATCCATATAAGTATATTTTATATGCAGTGTGTGTTTTTAGTCACTATGAATATGACGTTCTAATGCGTTCAATTAGAGGTGATGATGTCGCTAGAGCCGTTCAATCTTTTAACAAGATTCATATAGGAAAATTCAAACAAATAGGGGAGGTGGATGTGTTAATCCACATGTAAAAAGGTTTTAGCCCCATATGACCCCCTCCATAATGATTTGAACAAAGCAAGCGATTCATTAGCAATACACTCCCCTACTATCAAATTTTATGGAAATTATGAATTTGCTCTCGTTAATTATATTCTCAAAAATAATTATGATACCCTGAGTAAAGACTGTACATATGACATAAAAGTAAGACCAAATGATTGGTCAGTGTATGGTGAGGAAGAGGAATGGATAATATCACTTAAAACTGATTTATACCCGCATCTCATTCTAAAATATAAAGAATATACTAGTAGGAATGATTTGTGTCGTGCAATCAATAGGAAAATCTTGGATCGTAAAAATGATGCATTCTGCTTTAACTATTCAATGGAACATGGTAGGGTTTACAGCAGCTCTTTCATCAACATTGATATGATTCATCTCTGTGATCACATGAGATATATTCTTGGTTTTAAACGAAATATAATAGGAGTTAAAAGTACTGGTACCATCAGCGAGATGGGACGTGTTTATTTTTGCACACTTTGTTAAGGCATCGGGTGTCGGTAATACCAATATCCTCTCTTGCGTGACCATAAACAAAAAGCCACTGACGAACACATTCACCACTACAATATGAAGCACCTTCAATATATTCCAGTAAACACTTCGTATTTGGAACGTAGTCAGTTAAAATTAAGAAGTGAATTGAGAGATCCCTAATCAATAACAAAAGGTTTACCTGTGATTATATGTCATTTCGACCCATTCAATAACAAAATGGCTAATTGAAAACCCACTTTTGTTTGTCCTGATACTCACTACTATGCTGCTACTCTAAGACCAAGAACAATGGGTCATGGAATAGACTATCAAAGGGGTCGTTCGTCAATGTCCAGTTACGGTCTAGGCAACTGGTTTGCTAAATTATTTTGATCTGCACTACACCTTACTAAAAAGTATATTGCAACAGTTGCCGGCGAATTTGTGTCCTCTACACAACATGATTGGGGCTCTGAGAAGGACTTTAAAGAAAGTGTTTCACAAAATCTTAGGTCTGGCGTGCGACCCTCGGCGAGCAATTGAAATCACAGCAATGAGAAAAGGGTTTTAAAAGGGTAAGAAACACCTCTTCACTCATCAGTCTCTACTGAGGACAGAAGCATAAAACATAACTCTTGTCAAAGAAGAAAAAGAAACCAATTGTAAAAATTGTTCGATCGAAAAGAGATTTCTGTTCCTCGAAATGGCATATCTATCACATAAAGAATCTCATCCTTCAGTAACCTCATCTTTAAATCTTTTCAATGCAGAAAATGTTGAGTGTGCGCAAAACATGGTTACTATGAACAACTTTATCCGCAACATACGCTCTCTGAAAAATTACAATTTCAAATTTATTTCAGTAAAGACTATTTCATAGACTTGACTTCCAAATTTATAGATTTGTAAGTGATTGTCAACAAATATGACAATGAAAAACCAAGTAGAGCCGAGGGGCAATCATATAAAAATTGTATACTACACAATCTGTTTAGACAAAAAAGTGTAAATCTAGTATTGGTGAGCACGAGCAAAAATCTTTCAAACTTTGTTACATACAATTCATGTTGATGACTCCGATGTCCTATAAGAAAATGAGGGTTTTAGCTATTGCATATGTATATAGAACAGACACTGACACTAGCAATATACTTAGAGATGTGACAATGAAAGATTTATACTTGGTTGGGAAAATAAATTATGAAATATTTAATATAACTCAATGCTTCCAAATGTTAAGATTGATATAAAAATACAACTTGGTCTGTCCAATTTTATTTTACAAAAAATAGTTGCTGCCATAGCTGATGTAACAGTCTCTTCCACCTCGGCAAGACTTCATGTCCGAAAACAACATGTTATGAGTTATGTTTTCTTGGGAACTGAAAAATTAACAGTAAGTGGAAATAATATCAAATTGCTCGTTCCGCATACAATCACAAATCAACGACATATTATTACGAGTTCACGTAACTACACCGATTCATCATTTATCAATGGCAAAATTCCTTCGGAACCTGCTTTGGCTTTTGTAACAAGTGCAATTGTCTTAGGATCATGGACGAGATCTCAGCATAAATTTTAGTTGTTTGGAATTTAATCTCTTGTGTGTGAAGTAAATGGAATCCCACTCTACAATTTATTCTTTGATAAATCCTAGAGGACCCTATATGAACTGATAATGCAATCCCTAGATGAAGATTCTCAACTATTTGAAAACAGTATAACCGATGAAATGTTAGCAAAAACTCACGTTATCATTGTATTGGATTTATCCGGTACTCAAGATATGAGCATTGTCCGAACGGGCACAGTACATTTAGACTTTACCTTTGCCGAACCGTTGTAGTAGATTATAGCATTAATCTTGCTAAATCAATTTGAAACCTATTGGAAAATTACCCCTGATGGCAGTGTTTGCATTTATCTGTTGTTGCCATGCCAAATTTGAAGCAGGTAAGAAGAAGGAGCAGTTTTGAGTCACCACATTTTTTAAAATAAAACTGTCGAATCCACTATGTAGACTTTCTTTTAGATCTTTTCTGACGTCCCAGGACGGGGCCTGAAAAGTTCACTAGAAAGGATTAAAAGAACTTCATGGCAAGATTATGAAAACATGGAACAATATGGTAACATGGAACAATATGGGACATGAGAACTTCCTGTGAGTGGTGAAGACTGAAGCTTTGAATAAACTGAGATGGAGGTGACCGCATTGAATTGTTAGTAGTAGTAGTAGCAGTGGTAATTTACAGACATCGAAGTTTACGTAAATACTTCTGTTTTGCTGCAGTTATTTACACAAAAAGAGAAAAATAACTAATAAACTTCTGAAATCATGTAATAATATGAATACTTTTAATAGCAAAAAGGGTCATAATTGGGCATAACCTATATTACGTTGGAAAATGCAAAACAGGAAGGAAATTAAGGAATTTACCTAAAATGATTACAATAGTTTTGCTGCAGTATCTTAAGTAAACAAAAAGGCAAAGTGATGCTTGGGTTCCTAATTCAAAAATAGCATAAAACTTTGACTACCAAATAAAAGGGTTATAATTGCGTATAAAATGTTTAGAAACAATTCAATTTAACAAACATTCAATAAAAACTCAGGAACTCATAAATATAAGCGTAGAAGATGGTCATAAAGACACAACCCGTGTAATTATTTGTTGATGGCGGGGGGGGAGCGGAAATTAGGCAACAAATGAAAATGTTGTAAAATGAGACTGGAAGAAAACTATGGTGTTAAGTTAACTTTTGTAAAAATTAATCTTGGTAAAATAAAGTGGCAATGACGAAAATAGATTATCGTCAGAATAATTCGACAAATGAGTTATATTATGCTAGCCATAGTTCCCAGGTTTTCAGACGCGGCTAAAATTATGACACATATTAAAGAAATTATTTAGGCTAGATTTTGAACTTGCGATTATGAGACCGGTTTTCATTATGATTCTCACCCTATCCCAGTTTTATAAAACGAGAAAGTCCATCTAACAGGGGTTTCAATTGGGGAGAGAGGAAGGGGGAACTGTCCCATTTCATCAATTTTGTACCTTCCCCAAAACACATTTCTGCAAAAACCCTATTATGAAATCGAAAAAAAAAGTCAAACATCCTTAATTTTTATGAATTTGTGCCTATAACTTTCAATTAGCCCAACTGATTAAAAAAAAACTCGATAGTTGATTCTTACCCTGGGTTCTGACAATTTCCTTTTTTTCTGGCATGAAACTTCTTACTCGAAGTAGATACAGAAAAAAACACAGAATTGTTCATGTCAAATCGATTCATTATGGATTATCCAGTAAAATACAAAAGGTAAAGCTAAAAACACAGTGTTGGGTAGGAAGCCGTTTTTTATTTCTCAAACGGATGTTCTTTTCAGCGACTCATACGAAATATATCAAAACCGTTGAATCGTCATGATGCATGAACTTGCAACAAAAACAGACGACATCTGACAGACAAAGTAAAAACGATATTCGCGCACAAACTGTTCACTTTAAGTCAGTTCTTTCTATCCGTTAAAATATAAAGTCAAAATTAGAAATATAAAATTGAGAAGAATGTCATTAATATTTTTCTAATTAATGCACTTTTCAACGCCTCAGTTGAAATATTTCAACCGTCACGACGGTTGTTGAACCATCACAAAGCATGAACTTGATTATAAAAACACAATGTCTGAGAGAAAACATAAAAAGGGATGTTTTTGGTGAAAAACGGTCATATAGAATCGACCCATCCCCTTCATTAAAAGTAAAACGACAACACTAGAAACATAAGATTGCATATGAAGCCAATAATTCTTTTCTAGATGCTTCGTCTTCCAACGGTTCGATTGAAATATTTCAGCATATCTGTTGAACCGTCACGAAGCATGAACTAGCATTTAAAAACAGATAATATCTGAAATGAAACATAAAAAGGGATGCTTTTGCGTGAAAAACGGTCATATCGAATCGACCCATCCCCTTCATTAAAAGTAAAACGACAACACTAGAAACATAAAATGACTTATGAAGCCAATAATTCTTTTCTAGATGCTGCGTTTCCCAACGAATTAGTTGAAATGGGTCAACATAACCGTGAACCAAAGAGGAAAAGAAAGATCATGGTCCTAAACTTCCGTGCTAAAAAGTGTGCTTTAATCCCATTGGTTTCTCAATTATTTCTTCATTGTGTTAGAAAAGTGAACCAGACGACCCGGCCTTTATTAGCCCCCTATTGCTACACATTTTTACCCAGTAAAAAGAGCGAGAAAAAGCACAGGATTTTCTTTTTTACAAATTAACTCTGTTTCTTTTTGTTCGAACTGGCGCAGGAATTTGCCTCAAAAATGGATTTTACCTGACGGAGGTGAAAACTGCCATTGAACCTAGCGTGAACCAAGGGCTAGCCAAACAATGGCCAATTTTACCAAGTTGTGAGATACATCTTTTGTCTTAACAACGAACCTTTTATCATACTTTTTTTGGGGAGGGGGCTGGATGTTTTCTAAATTAAATTATTAAATTATACACAGCCTTAAAATTTCCAAAAATCGGAGAATTTAACGGAGATAGAGTAGGCTATAATGAAGCAAAAAAAAGGCAATGGTGTAGATAATACAAATGTAATGTATGCATTACTCAAAGACGCATAATTAAATTTAAAATAAAAAGCTAAATTTCAAAAATATAAAAAATAGTAGAAAAAGACACAAAAAAATTAAATCACATAAAAATTAGCAAAATGTTACAAATTAATATGCAAGATATCACACTTGTAATATCATTTCTTTAAGAAAACAAAAAGGTTTAAATAAACTTGTTTAAGTGAGAGCGGAGATCTTTCAAACAGCGAAGAAGTGACGTCATACTTGGTCTATCCCCTGGTGACATCGCCCAGCACCATGCCATAAATCCGTATCTGAAAGTCGAAAAGTAAATTAGATTCAACTTGTACCTAAATGTTCAGAGTTAATATCCACCAAGAATGTATGCATAAGGAGGGGTAAAAAGGGGTGTCAGGGGTAGTACTTCCAAGGTTTTAAAAGTTATTTCTAGTGCTTTCAGTATAGTTTGTCTATTTTTGTTATTTTATTCGAAGTTGCAGTCTAGGTGAAAAATGAAACATTGCATAATTGTATAAAAGTTACCTTTGTATAAACATTGACCAATGTATAAACAACTGTATAAAATAACAACGCAGAAATAAACACAAGTCAGGGAGCAACCTCCACGAAAAAATTCAGAATTTTACATTTTATGGACAAGGTCTTGAAAACTCTGCAATAGGGTTCTGTGATATACTGAATTTAATGGTGCAAATTTCATGAAGATCATTCCCCTTCTGCGGATTGTGTCTGCCTTTTCAAAATTGTGTCAAGTTTTCTCAAGCTCGTAAATTTTCATTGATATTTTAAATTTAATGTTTTTCTTTATCTCGCATCGCTATAAAACGCCAACTCTTTTGATGTCGATATTATTATCAAAATTCTTCTTTTTTCGTGTTTTGGCAATCATAAGAAAGAATCTCTCCTTATTTGCAGTTCGTTATCACCAATTGATTGAATAAGTTTCTTGTTTTTAATTTATGTATATCTTAATTAATGTTATCTTTAATTTACGTTTGCCCCTTATTGTTGTAAACAGCTGTTACATCAATGCTTCATCATGAAAACATAATCAATCTTTCCCTTAAAATATGTATTTGACATACAGTACATATTTTTTTGAGTCAGTGTAAAACTTACAGTTGCTTCTTCCCATAAAAGTCAATGTTGTTGCACGTTTCATTTGGCCCATCGTCCATCTGTGTTAAAGTATTTCGAAGATTAAAGACCTGTCATTCTTATGAGCTTTTTTATCTCTGAAGTTTTCTGGTATTTGAACAGTTAGATGCAACTTAAATACAAGATTGCATTATGGTACTGCCAGTGTTCAAAGCTTATTAGGACCAAAACCATTTTCTCAAAACGAAACATTCTTTGGTACTTATGTATTATAGCCACCACACCTGAAAATATGTGTCTTGAAAATATGTAATTTAGTCTATATATTTTCGCATTGGGGGAGGGGGTAATCTAACCTAATATAATTGTTCTGCATATTATGAATGAATTATTTCATTAGGATTAATCTAACTTCACTTCCTGGTTGAGTGGCTACAATACGTGATGCGTTACTTAAATGTGTTAACAAGATATTATATTTTTATCATATTTTGGTATATTCCATTAGGAATAACCGTCAGAGAAACTGATTCTACTAAGATCAAAAACTAGTAAGGGATGGCTATAATATTTAAGTACCCATTTTTTGTCCCCCTCGACCCATCTTGTGTTTACTTGTGTATAATACATAATGTATTAAATATAATAAAGTATTATATTTTTATCATATGTTGGTGTATTCCATTAGGATTAACCGTCAGAGAAACTGGTTCTACTCAGACCAAAAACTAGTATGGGATGGCTATAATACATAAGTATCCATTTTTTGTCCCCCCTCGACCCATCTTGTGCTTACATGTGCAGGGAAAGTACGGTTATCAAAATAATTCCTACGGCTGCTTCAAAAGTTTTTGAGACAGTTTTAAATTTTCATCAGTGTTGCCACGATGAATCGAAAAGAAGCAAAACTAATTAATTTATAATATGGCAACAACTTTCGTAGTATAGTAAAATTCAAACAATAAGAATATTCTGACTCCCAATAAAAGATTTCCCTTTCCCTGGTCTTGATACAGTATAATAACTACTTTGGATTTTCTTGATATGCGTGTTATTATAATGTATTGTTTTAGTAAGCAGTATTAACTAAAAAAACAAGTTTTTTCTATAGAAAGGAAAGAGCGGCATTAAAACTTAAACGAAAAAAAATTATTCCGTATATGAAAGGGGCTGTCCCTGCCTCAACGCCTCGCTCTTTATGCTAAAGTTTTTTATGGTTTTAAAAAATAGAGCAGTGAGAAAGAGTCAAACTTCAGTGTAAAGAGCAAAGCGTTGAGGAGGGAACAGCCCCTTTTATATTCGGAATAATTTCTGTTGGTTTTAAGTTTTAATGTCGCTCCTTACTTTCAGCAGAAAAAAATTGTTTTTCTTTAGGTTTAATTTCTGATCGTTTTTTTAAATAATGCCAGGAAATCTGACACAACCTCCTCGGAGAAACCTCATCACCATGGAAATATCCTCTAGACAATTCAATCCCGGTGAAAATTTACGCCGGACAATTACTCTTAACCACTCCGCACGTAAGATTGAGACGGATAAGAGAAAGCAAGACATTTAAAAAGAATTTTATATAAGAATTCTAGCAAATTCCCGCAGCGTACAATTTCCTCTGACAAGTTCACTCCCTGGAAACTTCCTTTCCCATTGAAAATTCGCGCGTGGAAAAACCCTTAGCAGAAAATTTGTTCCCCCACCCATGCAAAAAAATATGGATGCATCCTAATAACAAATACTATGTGTAAACAATGGGCAAATTTTATAACTTAAGGACCTTTCCCCTGGAACTATGGGGGGAGGGGTCATGTTAGACCCAAGGGCATGGTAATTGGGCCTTTCAACTATGATCAGCAAAATGGGTACCTCAAAATTTTGATCGGATGATTTAGGGAGAAAAAGTGGCGGGGGAGGTGGCAAAGTGGCCAATCAATTTTTGGATCACTTAAAAAGGGCATTAGAACTTTGTATTTCCGGTTGAAAGAGCCCTCTTCTGACATTCTAGGTTGATACTGGGTTGATACGATCACCCTTGAAAAAAAAAAAAAAAAAAAAAAAAAAAAAAAAAAAAAAAAAAAAAAAAAAAAAAAACTCATACGTGATCTTTCTTCTGGCAAGAAAAAAACGACGAAATTCCACATTTTTGCAGAAACAAGCTTGGAACCTATACAATACAATAGGGTTCTCTGGTACGATGAATCTTACTGTGTGATTTCCATTAAGATCACTTGACTTTTAGGGGGTCTTTCCTCTTTTTTTTTAAATCGGAAAAATTCTCTCAGGCTCGTAGCCTTTGATGGGTAAGATTAAACTTAATAAAATTTATATATTTAAAATCAACATAAAAAACGGATTCTTCTAATATATCTATTCGTATGAAAATCCTTTTTTCTTAAAAAAACGTTTTTTAGAGTTTCGGATATTATTTGAGCCGGGTCGCTCCTTACTTACGGTTCGTTACCACGAACTGTTTGAACCGCAATTTTCTCAGATTTTTCTTTTGGTTGTTATTACGTATATGAGGCAGTTGTTCCTTAAAGAATTTGTAAAAACCTTATTATTCTAATTAAACAGTCCTTGTGTGTCAGTAGTCATTCTTAAATAATTAGAACAATAAGGCAAACATTAACGTAAATATTGATGTACTGAGAAGGGGGCACCCCCTCATATACGCAATAATTTTTGTTGGCTTTAAGTTTTAATGTTGTTCCTTACTTTAGGCTGGAAAAAACTTGTTTTTTTTCTTATTTAATAAAAACACTATCTTTTGTTTATTATCAAATAAAAATCATAGTTAAGAAGCTGCTTAAGGAAAAATTAAATCCTAAGATTGACCGAAAAATATCAAACAAATTATAGTTTATGTCGGCCATTATTTAACAAAATTCTAACTTTAGCGTAAAGAGCGAGATACTGACGAGGGTAAGAAACTCCCTCATATACGCAATATGAGGGGGTTCATCCCCTCGCCAATACCTCGCTCTTTACGTTAAAATTCAAATTTTGTTCCAACTCTTTAAGAATGCTCACTGAATCCAAAACGCTGTTTCATTAGAATAAATAGCCCTTTTGAAAGTACTAAAAATACTTTAGCATAAACAGCGAGATATTGATGAGGGGGTGGACCTCCTCATTTATGTTTCTGTTCGTTTTAAGGTTTAATGTTGCTGCTCCTTACTTTCAGTTGAAAAAACTTATTTTTTGTAAATTTAATTTCTGATTATTTTTAAATTATGCTGGGAAATCCAGTTCCCGCTTCATGGAAATTCTCTTCCCCATGAACAATTACTCCATGAAAAGATCCTCCCACATAATCATCTCCCCCCCCCCCACACTAGAGAAAAATCCCACACACTAGACTAGAGAAAAATCACCACACACTAGAGAAAAATCCCCCTGAAAATGTCTGTATATTTCACAATAGCCAATACTATATATAAACAAGGGGCAAAATTCATAACTTGCAACCCTTCCCCGGGGACTGTGGGGGGATTAACTCGTCCTCAAAGACATAGTTATTAGATTATTTGACTATGTTGAACAAAATGGCTATCTCAAAATTTTAACCTGGTAACTTTTGGAAAAATGAGCGTAGGAGGGGGCCTAGTTGCCCTCCAATTTTTTAGTAGCTTGAAAAAGGCACTAGAACTTTTAATTTCCGCTCAAATGAGCTCTCTCACGACATTCTAGGGACACTGGGTCGATACAATCACCCCTGGGAGAATAATAAAAAAAAGAACAAATAAAGACGCATCCGTGATCTTAATCTGGCAAAAAATATAAAATTTCACATTTTTGCAGATAGGAGATTGAAACCTCTACAGTAGGGTTCTCTGGTATGTTGAACCTGATGGTGTGATTTTCATTAAGATTCTATGATTTTAGAGGGTGTTTCCCTTTTTTACGAAAACAAGTCAAATTTTCTCAGGTTCGTAACTTTTGAAGGATAGGACTAAACCTAATGAAACTTATATATTAAAAATCAGCACAAAAATGCAATTCTTTTGATGTACTATTTGTATAAAAATTCGGTTTTTTAGAGTTTCGGTTACTATTTAGCCGAGTCGCTCCTTACTTACTGTTCGTTACCACGAACTGTTTGATTATTACCGAATAGGCAATAAATAGGGAACTTTGAGAATGGATACTCTTTCTGTAACGTGTTGTGGCGTGGCAAAGCAAGGGCTTTGGGAGTTTTTTTTTCGCTTTTTTTATTATTCTAGTAAATTTATTATATTTTTTGAAGAACCCTGGTAATTTTTTTGGTATTATTGTTATACTCATATGGAGCATTAAACAGCAAACCTGGATGTTCATTTCCTTTAATCTAGATTATGGTAGACAAGAAAATAACCGATTTAATTCCATTAAAGCTTGCATTCAAAATTTGAACAAAATTTCAAAATTTCCCGAAACGCGAAAGACAAATGTAAATTTACATACAAAGAATTGACTTTTTGCTTTCATAACGGCCAAAAAGCTACAAATTACGTATTACATAACGTTATACGAATAACGTATACATTAATAACGTTATTCCCATTTATTTGGTGTAAGATAGCGAAGCGACATATATCCTTGCAATAACACTTTATTTTCATCAGTTTATAGAAGAGGAAACAAAAAATAACAACCACTGCTACAAAATCAACCAAACTGTCCACAATTTCTCAAGCAAAATTAGGATGAAATAAAAAAATCACAATCTAAAAAAAAAACCTTCAAAAATACGCAGATTTTTGGAAACGAATACGCAATAGCCTAATAAAAATTGAGCAAATGGTACAGATGTGGCCTTATTGGCATTAGTTTACACAATTTGTTAAAAAGAAAAAAAGGCTTACAGTTTCTCAGGACAGGCTGGAGGTGGGGCCAATCTATATCCTGAATTCAAATGCATAAACTGATCAAAGGGGTCAACTTCACTATAAGGTTGCCGTCCTCGGGTGCATACTTCCCATAAGAGGACACCAAACGACCACTAAAATAATAAATACTTTAAGAAGGGGAAAACCGGGTTAGATAAAAATAAATTCCCAGTAAAAACCTTTGTTTATATTTTAACAGTACTTAACATAAGAAAAGTAAGTTACTATGACGATGGCTACAAGCTTTGAAAAACTTTCATAAACACAAAATAAAAATTAAGATGAAAAAATAAAAGAAATATTGAATTTCAAAAGATAGGCATACAAAAGAAAAGTTATGCTGTCACTTTACTATTTCACTTGAAAGTAAAACCCTTTGCCTTAAAAAGCAACATTGGACGAAATAAAAACAATTTTTTTCTTTTTTATGAGCTGCGTTTTATAGATAACATTTCAGCCACAATTTTAAGATCAACTTTTAAACTTAGCGATCACACAATTTGGAAATCATGCACAGCAAATGGATGGCATAAAACGTGGCAGAAGTATGCCACTCTTATGAAAGACCGTGGCATAAAGTTGTAAAAGTATGCCATGTGTTGCTGAACAATTGGTGAAAAAGCTATACACCAGGTGATGGAGAGTGACCAACACTCGGTTCGGAAAGTTTTTCCTTCTGATAAGATATAAGCGCCGTTATGCCTACGGCTTCTATCTGATATTTTCGAGATTATTCAATAAGCTATTTTGAAGCTTATGAAATGATTCAAAGCATAGTGACTTGTATTTAAATCACACTTCGAATCTTCGGTATTAAATACCCCGTCGATCCTACCTTTGGAAAGAGGTCAGTAAACGGCTTTTGGTAATTACCTTAGAAGCTGGTCTGTGGAGTTAGAGTCAAGACTTTTAGTAAAGTTTTGCTGAACTAAGTCGGAGTCGGTATATTGAAAATGACTAAAGTTGAAATTGGTTTTAATTCATAAAATCTAATTGAATAAAGATTTAAAACGAGGCTGTGGAGTCGGAGTTTCAGTAAATTTTTCCTGAATGGAGACGAACTCTTAGTTGAAGTGGATATATTGAAAGTGTTTGAAGTAACTGAGTCGGAGTCGGTTATAACTTATGAAATTTAGCTGAATGAAGCTTTTAAACAGGGTTGTACAGTCGAAGTCGTGGAGTCGGAGCTTTAGTCGATTTTTCTGAATGGAGTATGAGTTGTTATATTGAAGATGTTTGGAGTCGGAGTTGGAGTCGGTTCTAGCTCATATCAAAACTGATTAGACGACATCAAAACTGGGTTACATTAATGATAATTACTGATCCTAGTAAAACAAAATTGGTTTATGGAATTGATATAATAGGCTACATTTTAGAATCAAATATATATATTTTTTGTATTTTTTTTATAATTAAAATTGAACAGTTGTGGGCATATGGCTAATTGTAGAAAAGCCAAAACAGATAGCCCAATTGAGCGAGAAGCATACCTGGCATTAATTCTCCCCTTATTACGATAGTATAAAAAGGAGGTTAGTTCATTTGTTAAACAACTCCACAGCCCTGCTTAGAAGTGTCACAACGTCAGGTATGATCTTTAGGCATAACAATGACGATATTCAAGACTGTATTTGGTGTGTTCGTCATCAACATTTATGTGAGAGTTTTTAAAACGCTCTTTCGGGTAATGTTCCCTACATTACTCCTATATGGAAATATGGTAATGTTCGTCATATTTCTGGCAACCATGTAGATTCGGCATTGAAAACATTTCCTCGAGCTTGATTTTTGCCAAACTTGGTGGCATTCAAACCACATATAAGCTAAAACAGGCACTAACTCTTTAGACAGAAAAAAATAACTTGAAACCATAACTAGTTATTGTTAACATCAATCACTCTAAATAACAAACATCATTTCTCATAGGCGATGGTAGTCAAAAGAAACGAAAAGAAACACCTATATTTGGTACCGTTTGATTGCTGCAGTTCATAAATTTCAGTCAGGTGTGTCAAAAACAAGCTATGGGCTCGAAAAGTGCTGTGCAGAAGCTGCGGTCCTCAGTTAGGTTTTCCAATTTGTATGCAAATTAGTTTTAAGATCAGGGATTTGCATCTTACAAAATAAGATGTCTTTGGAAATATATATTATCTGCAAGGGTGGAGATGCGGACCTGCTACTACGTCCAGCACAGTTTTTATATTCAAAAGTTATCATTGTCTAATTCACGTTTTGAAATAATGATGAATTGTAATTTGGGTTGCGGAGTTTGAGCCTAGCAATTCTGGAAACACCCCAAACCACAAATGTAAATTAGAAAAATACTATTTCGCCAAAACCACCTAAATGTACGCAGTAGAACGAGGGTGAGGTGGTCTTTCTTTCTAATATAAAGAAAATAAAATACCCTATTACAGGCACGTACACAGGAATATTGGTCTGGATGATTTTTAGCGGACCAAAGTTTCCAAAACAGAAAAAAATCAGGCAAATCAAAATGGGATTCTAGGAAATTATGATGTTGCATTATAAATAAGGATAAGGTTTGTAGGGGTAGTGTATGATTTAGGGTCCAGTTTTTTAGGGAGAGATTGCTGGAACCAAAAGGCTTCTCAAAGGAAAATGTGTTATACAAGTTTAATAAGTTTCTTTTACAAATTAAAATTACTTTGCATTGTTTAAGACATTTTATGCGACTTTAAAAACACTTCGCTAGCGAAACACATAACTGGTTAGAAGACATCAAAACTGGTTTATATTAATCATGATTACTGATTCTGGGAAAATAAAATCGGTTTATGGAATTGATATAATACATTTTCGAATTATATATATATTTTTTGCATTTTTTTGGGGTTGAAATAATAGTATTGACAAGGAAATTTTTTCTACTGAAATTAGAAGATGCAGAATAAAAATCGCATCAGATACACAAATAGTAATTTTCAGTAAAAATCAATTATGTTCATGTACGCAAGAGGTGTTGGGCTCTATTCTAAAAAAAAAAAAAAAAAAACAAAAAAAAAAAAGAAAACAAACAATTACACAGATACAAAAAAAGAGTAATAACGCGGCGACTGTAGAAAATACCTTTCGATAGTAAATTTTTAGATAAATAAAATTCAAAATAACCCAATAAGCAGAGTCATAAGATGGAGACACATCTCTTACAGGGAGGGACACGAATTATCAAAAAAATTGGGCGATCTTTATTTGGATTTGTGGTAATTGGCAGATGAAAAAATATAATATATTATCATTCAGATACCAAACTGAAACTTTTTTCTTATTTATTTTTTATTCAACCCATGTTAAAACTTGTTTTTATGGGGGGGGGTGGGGGTGAATGCAAATGATTTAATTTGTTTGTGTGTGGAAGTTTTTTTTTTTATAATTTAATCCAACAAATTAAAAATCAATCGAACTTACAATATCTGAAGCGGTAGAGAATTCACTTCTACTAATGGCTTCCGGTGATAGCCACTTGATGGGTCTATTGTCATTATCACCAATACAGTGGTAATCGGATGGAAATATATCCTTTGCTAATGCAGAATCTGAGATCTGAACCAAAAGATGTTCATCGACCCTGAAAATAGTAATTGTTAGTTTGTATATTTGCTATTATTTACTATTATTCATTTTTGTTTGTTATTTTATTATTTATATTATATTTATTATTTTATTATATTCTTGTTTTTATTTATTATTTATTATTATTATATATTTATTATTATATTTGCATTTGTTTTGTTAGTGCACAATCGCACATTCTTTTAGACCAACAAGTAAGAAACTTACTTTTAATAAGGTGATATCTACTCTCGTAGGACGGACGAAACCTCTACCTCTTAAAAGGGTTTCCCCCTGCCTAAGTCCTACGGGTCGGCACAGTTTGGCCAACAAAAGTTATCCGATTCATCTCTTACAAGGTTTTCTTAGTGGTCAAAATCATACAATTCGGGATAGGTAAAAATCAGGATAGTTGGAAAGGTTGATCAAAGCTGTTAATCCATCTTTTTCGAAGGTCCTTACCATTGTCAAAGTTCCACAATTGTCCCTTCAAACAAGGTCCTGAGTAGGTGATTAAGATTTATGCTTGTGGAACCGCGGAATCAGTACAATCCTTTTGTAGTTTTTACCCTCCTTGCAGACGGTTTTTGGGGCACAGTTTGGAGTGGTTTCGATTGTATCAGAGTGTTCATTAGAAAGACTATAAACGATAAATTAGATGCTATAAAAGGCACGTATATTCTAACCATGGCCTTATAAAGAAACAAGGCGGAAAGAGTGGGGAGAGGAACATCTGAATCTATTCAAGAGGATAAGGAGAGGGAACAAGACATTTGCCTATTTGAATATATTGTAAAAATTTAGATTCTACCTAAGTTCATCTGACATACGTGGTAGCCACGATTTCAAAGCAAGTAGGGGTTTCAGAAAACAACTGTTCAAACTTTGTTGAAACTAGTTGAATTATTCCATTTCATGATAAAAACGTATCTTTTGTCCAATAACTGTATATAATTTAGATATTATATGTCTGTGAGTTAAGGAGTAATAAATGTAGGAAAAGACAAAAAAAAAAAAAAAAAAAAAAAAAAAAAAAAAAAAAAAAAAAAAAAAAAAAAAAAAAAAAATCTATGGATTATATAAGAAGTTTTAGGTAAATCTCCCTGCCAAGAAATTAGATATAGCCTAGATAAATTAAGGTTCACACAAATTCAAAATAGACACACATAGAAAAGAACATGATATATTAAATGAGAACTGATACAGGAATATGACTCTATAAAAAAAGATACACAGCCTAGATAAATTAGGTCTCCGAGAAACGAGGCGTCCAATTATTCGAATAACACAAAAACTGACAATTTTTATGAGAGATCTTAGATGCATTTTTTGAGGTCTGAAATAAGATAGAGCCTACATAGATTAAGGTTTTTTGAAAACTTAGGGTGAAAATACCAAAAACACACAAAAACTGACATACTATATGAAAAAACCAAAAAAGGGAGGTTGTTATTGAAACCGTAAGCAAAATCCTAAAAATCTTGCTATTTCATGGAGGGAATGTGACCCTCCCCCCATGAATAGGGCCTGAATCGGCGTATAATGACTTGAATCTAAGCAATGATTAAAATATGGTTTTGACACACAGTTAAAATACCAAGTACATAAAATTGAAATTTTTTCGCTCCCTCCACCTGTCCTAACTTAGGTCTATTTGTTCCTGAAAACCGTAATTTCCTACGATGTTTCTCTTGGTTGTTTCGAAATTATGAAGGTTCAAAGACAGTACAATATTTTGTCAGTGTTGCCATGTTGAACCATAAAAATAAAAAATCAAAACTAATTAGTTACATTTGAAAAGCCTTTCGTCCGTAAAAAATTCAAGTATAAATTGTCTGTTCATTTCCGAAGACATATACTTCTTCAAAGAAGAGCTACGCCTTCTTATGCTGTTCTGGTGTGTGTCACGATGTCGCTTATTTTTCTGGTGTAGATGTCGCTCATTTTTGCGGATGTTCGAGCCCCGGGTATTGATGGCATTTCAGCAGAAATGTTGAAGTACTCAATTAGTACCTGCATATCCATTTGGCTTTCTCTCTTCACCAAAATATGGACCTTAGTGAAGGTCCCAAGAGATTGGAGCAGAGGCATTATAGTCAAACTCTTCAAAAAGGGAGACTTGATGAACTGCCATAACTGGAGAGGCATCAATCTTCTCTCTGTCTCATCCACACTATTAGCCTTCATCATTTTGCAGCGTCTGCGGAAAGCACTAGACGCAACTCTACGAGAAGAGCAGCATGGTTTCAGAACTGGGAGATCCTGTTCTGATCTAATATTTGTACTGAGAATGCTTGTCGAAGAATCAAAAGAATGGAACAAGAAGCTCTACCTCTTATTCATTGACTTTGAAAAGGCATTTGACTCAGTTGACAGAGATTGCTTGTGGAGAGTTTTGAAATACTACGGAATTCCCGAGAAAATAGTAGATATGATTATAGCGCTTTATGAAGAATCGGAATATTGCGTAAAGACCGAAAACGGTACAACCAGATTTTTCAAGATCATGTCTGGTGTTCGTCAAGGATGTGTACTTTCCCCCATGCTCTTTATAATTATAATGGATTATGCCCTGAGATTCGCATCGGGCTACGGGGTAAAAGTAAGCAACAAACAACTGTTTGATCTGGACTTCGCGGACGACGTTGTCCTTCTCGAAGAGTCTAAAGAACGGTTGCAGCAGCTGCTTGACACTATTACCGAGAATGCAGAGAATGTCGGGCTAAAGATAAACATTGACAAATCGAAGAGCATGGCCATCACAACCTCGCCACTTGTTCTCCATTGCAAAAACAAAGATCTAGAACAAGTCCAGGAGTTCAAGTACCTGGGTAGCTGGATTGATTGTGATGGAGAGATCTCGACCGAGATTAAACGTAGAATTGGACAAGCTACAGGTGCCTTCAATAGATTGAAGCCTATTTGGAGAAGTAATAAATATTCAATGCGACTGAAGCTTCGACTCTTCAATAGCAATGTACTCTCAATTCTCCTTTACGCAAGTGAATGTTGGAAAATAAACACCCAGCTTGAAAAAAGGATCCTTGCATTTGAAAATATGAGCCTCAGAAGAATGTTGAATACAAGTTGGCAACAAAAAATTACAAATGCAGAAATACGCAGAAAAACAGGTCAACCTCCAGTCATTGAGTTGCTGAAAAGAAGGCGGTGGACATACCTGGGACACGTTCTTCGTATGGAAGAGAGCCGCCTTCCTCGAACAACCTATGAATGGAAGCCAGACGGTAGAAGAAAGAGAGGCCGCCCCAAAAATACATTGAGACGAACACATGACCGAGATCTGAGGACGGCCGGCACCTCACTAATACCTGAATGGGAAGACGTCATCGCTGCAGCACCAATGCGAGACGAATGGAGAGGCTTTGTCGACGCCCTATGCGCCACCGATGGCTCTGGAGGAACTAAGGTCTAAGGTCTAATTTGGTGGTGTTGGTTTCCACTTAACCAATTAAAACAATCAGGTTTAGTTTTCTTTATTCTTAGTACTTTCAGGATTTGAAGACACCTAAAGAGATTAAATTATTTATAGGAAACTTCAAGTTTTTTACAACCAAAAGAGATGGAAGCATAACCCTATTTAGTTATTGGTCGTATCCAAGGCCGTATCCAGGAGGGGGAGGGCCCCCCGGAATATTTGCTCTACTTGTAGAAGTCAAGCCCCTCTTTTTTTTTAACTTGGCATCCGCTATTATCAACAAGAGCTAAGAGCTCATATGGCACTTGTGACGAGGCGAGAAGAGCTAAGAGCCAAAATATCATATGGTAAGAACTCTAACAAAATTCTATGAATCAATAGATAGATTTAAAAAGGTAAATAAGAGGCTTAATGCCGGTCAGGATTTAAAAAAAGAGCTCTGAGTCACGATGTCTTTCTAAATATCAAAATTCATTAAGATCCGATCACCCACTCGTAACTTATAAATACCTAATTTTTCCTAATTTTTCCTCTCCCTTTAGCCCCCCAAATGGTCGAATCTGGGAAAACGACTTTATCAAGTCAAATTGTGCAGCTCCCTGACACGCCTACCAATTTTCATCGTCCTAGCACGTTCAGAAGCACCAAATTCGCCAAATCACTGAACCCCTCCCCCCAACTCCCCCAAAGAGAGCGAATCCAGTACGATTCCGTCAATCACGTACCAAGGACATTTGTTTATTCTATCCACCAAGCTTCCTATCCACCAAGATTCCTCCACTCCAAGTGTTTTTCCAAGGTTTCCCCCTCCAACTCCCCCCAATATCAAAAGATCTGGTCGGGATTTGATATAAGAGCTCTGAGACATGAATTCCTTCTAAAAATCAAATTTCATTAAGATCCGATAATCTATTCGTAAGATAAAAATACCCCAATTTTCACGTTTTCCAAGAATTCCGGTTTCCCCCTCCAACTCCCCCCAATGTCACAGGATCTGGTCAGAATTTAAAATTAGAACTTTAAAGCACAAGATCCTTCTAAATATCAAATTTCATTAAGATCTGGTCACCCTTTCGTAAGTTACAAATACCTCAATTTTCAAAATTGCCCCCCCCCCCCAATTCCACCAAAGAGAGCAGATCCGGTCCGGTTATGTCAGTCACGTATCTTAGACAGGTTTCTATTCTTCCCATCCAGTTTCATCCTGATCTCACCACTTTAAGTATTTTCTAAGATTTCTGGTCCCCCCAACTGCCCCCCTCTCCAATTAAGCTTGATCCGGTTGAGATTTAAAATAAGAGATCGAGTTACGAGGTCCTTCTAAATATGAAGTTTCATGAAGATCCGATCACTCCTTCGTAAGTTAAAAATACGTCATTTTTTCTTATTTTTCAGAATTACCCCCCCCCCCCCCAATAGAGCGGATCCGTTCCAATTACGTAAATCACGTATGTAAAACTTCTGCTTATTTTTCCCACCAAGTTTCATCCCGATCCCTCCAATCTAAGCGTTTTCCATGATTTTAGGTTCCCCCACCCCAAACTTCCCCCAATGTCACCAGATCCGGTCAGGATTTAAAATAAGAGCTTTGAGACACGATATCCCTCTAAATATCAAATTTCATTAAGATCCGATCGCCCGTTCGTAAGTTAAAAATACCTCATTTTTTCTAATTCTTCGGAATTAACCCCTCCCCCAACTACCCCAAAGAGAGCGGATCCGTTCCGGTTATGTCAATCATGTATCTAGGACTCGTGATTATTTTTCCCACAGAGTTTCATCCCGATCCCTCCACTCTAAGTATTTTCCAAGTTTTAGGTTTCCCCTCCCAACTCCCCCCCCCCAATGTCACCGGATCCGGTCGGGTTTAAAATAAGAGCTCTGAGCCACGATATCCTTCTAAATATCAAATTTCACTGAGATCCGATCATCCGTTCGTAAGTTAAAAATACCTCATTTTTTCTAATTTTTCAGAAATAACCCCACCCCCCAACTACCCCAAAGAGAGCGGATCCGTTCCTTTTATGTCAATCATCTATCTAGGACTTGTGTTTATTTTTCCCACCAAGTTTCATCCCGATCCCTCCACTCTAAGTGTTTTCCAAGTTTTAGGTTCCCCCTCCCAACTCCCCTCCCCCAATGTCACCAGATCCGGTCGGGATTTAAAATAAGAGCTCTAAGACACGATATCCTTCTAAACATCAAATTTCATTGAGATCCAATCACCCGTTCGTAAGTTAAAAATACCTCATTTTTTCAAATTTTTCGGAATTCCCCCCCAACTACCCCAAAAAGAGCGCATCCGTTCGATTATGTCAATCATGTATCTGGGACTTGTGCTTATTTTTCCCATCAAGTTTCATCCAGATCCCTCCACTCTAAGTGTTTTCCAAGATTTTAGGTTTCCCCCCTCCAACTCCCCCCAATGTCATCAGATCCGGTCGGGATTTAAAATAAGAGCTCTGAGACAAAATATAATTCCAAACATCAAATTTCATTAAGATCCCATCACACGCTCATAAGTTAAAAATACTTCATTTTTTCTATTTTTTCCGAATTAACCGGCCCCCCACTCCCCCTCAGATGGTCAAATCGAGAAAAAGACTATTTCTAATTTAATCTGGTCCGGTCCCTGATACGCTTGCCAAATTTCATCGTCCTAGCTTACCTGGAAGTGCCTAAAGTAGCAAAACAGGGACCGACAGACAGACAGACAGACTGACAGAATTTGCGATTGCTATATGTCACTTGGTTAATACCAAGTGCCATAATAACAGCAGAACTGCAGATTATAAAAATTAAATTTTGATCTGTCTTAATTTTTGAGATAAATTTGGTGGTGTTAGTTACCACTCAACCCATTAAAACAATCAGATTTAATTTTCCTTGTTCTTAGTGAAAATATGAACTAAGGAGATGTGAAATGGAGGCGATGGATAAAATTGCTGAGGATCTGGAAGATGCGGCTAGACGGCATAATAGTAAAATATTATACTGGCATGTTAATAAATTGAAAGGGAGTAGCCAATCCGGACTAGTCCCAGTTAAAGATAGAAATGGGGCCACAATTAGTGATAAGGAAAAAGTTAAAGAAAGATGGGTGGAACATTTTGAGAATGTGCTAAACCGAGATACAGTTGCAGGAAAAGATATAGATGAAAATGAAAATGTTTGTGATACCTTGGATGTGAGGGAAGATTTGTTTAGTGAGGAAGAATTAGCGACAGTACTAGAAGGATTAAAAAATAATAAGGCCCCAGGTGCTGATAGTATGATTAATGAGTTCCTTAAATATGGTGGCTCTGAGGTTAGGAATAAGCTACTGAAGGTTATGAATATGATTTTTGAAAAAGGGGAAGTACCCAATGATTTTAGGAAAACCTTAATTAAACCACTGTATAAGAAAGGTGACAAGAGTGAGTGTCGTAATTATCGAGGCATTAGTCTGGTCTCTGTAGGTAGCAAATTACTGAGTAATATGATACTTTTTAGACTGAGACATGCTGTAGACAAAGTTTTAAGGGAAGAACAATGCGGTTTTAGAAAAGGTAGAGGATGCGTCGACCATGTTTTCACTCTTAGGTTAATAATTAAGTCCCTTCGTTGTCAAACACCTTTGGTCCTTAGTTTTATAGATTATGAGCAAGCTTTCGATTCTGTTAATAGAACAGCGTTAACAAAGGTCTTATCGTTATATGGTATACCAGAAAAATACATTAAAGTGATTTGCGCTATTTAGCAAAATGAATGAAGTTTTAGAGGTTTTACGAGTTCAGGGTGCTAAAATAGGCTTGAAAATTAATGTTAAGAAGACTAAGTCACTAAGGCTAGGAATAAGTGAAGATGAACAGGTGACATTAGGTAACGAAAAGATTGATCAGGTTGGGAGCTTCAGTTACCTTGGTAGTATTATTAGTAAAGACGGTGGGAGCAGTGAAGATGTTAAAAGTAGAATAGCTAAAGCTCAGGGTGTTTTTTCACAGTTAAAAAAAGTTTGGAAGAATAGAAAGATAAGTCTACAAACCAAGATTAGAATATTGGAAGCTACAGTGATGACAGTGGTCAAATATGGCTCTGAAGCATGGGCACTCCGAAAAGCAGATGAAAATTTACTAGATGTTTTCCAGAGAAATTGCCTACGGATTTTTCTGGGTACCCGGCTGACTGACCGTATTTCAAACAGTAGGTTGTACGAAAAGTGTGGTTCAATCCCGCTTTCTGGGGCTATAATGAAAGAAAGGTTGAGATGGATAGGCCACGTTCTACGGATGAAGGATGACAGATTACCGAAGATTGTCAAAATGGCCAACCGTCTGGGGCTAGACGGAAAGCAGATCGTCCTTGTCTGGGTTGGGAGGATGTCATAAATAAAGATTTAAAGGAAATGGGAACTTCCTGGGAGGGTGTAAAGAGGGAGGCTTTAAATAGATTAGGTTGGAGGAGGAGCGTGCGTAGCTGTGTTGGCCTCAGGCGGCTTGGTGCTGCAGTGAGTTATTAGTAGTAGTAGTAGTAGTAGTAGTAGTAGTGTTCTTAGTACTTTAAGGATTTCTAGACACCTAAGGAGATTAAATTATTTAAAGGAAACTCCAAATCTTTTACAACAAAAGGAGACGGAAGCATAACCTTATTAATAGTTATTTGTCATACCCAAGACCATATTCAGGAAGTGGAGGGAGTTTCATCCCCCGCCCCTAAATTTTTTTTCGACCTGTAAAAATGAACAAAAATGAACAAAGTCTAATTTATATCAAATTATGCGCAGAAAATAACTAACGATATCCCTTTACATCAGCTAGCAGTTCCTAGTACTTTCACCACAAATTTTCACCAATATTTCCCCTTATAAAACCAATGAATGAAAGACAACTTCTAAACAGCTTCATTGATAAAAGACAATTCGATAATATTGCAGACAATATCACGTCTCTCTATGAACGTTAATTGACAAGGGAAAAAACAAAGGATTAATCAAGGCTTCCAGCAAATTTTCAATGACCTGACAATCAGCGCTAAAAGAGGCTCATTGGGGCTAGTAATTTTATTTCCTCCCATAATCCAAAAGGGCCCTTCTCTGATTGTAGGAGAAAGTGTGGATTCAATGAGCGTTTTCCACCAAGTTTTGTAGGGTAATTTCTTTCTGTATTTCTTTTCTTCTTTTCGTCGAATGTTTTTTTTTTCTAATATAAAGCTCAAAAACTTTTTATGGACGGTTTTAGAGTCTCAACCCCCCAGACACTTTGCAATTGCATTAAAACTTACAATTTTGATCATTTAATGGCTAATAACTCATAAAATAACTCGTTTTTCATAGTTACGTCTCGTTGTGTTTATTTATCCTCCTCTCCTTAAGAGTGCAAATATTGACCTTATTTGATTTCCAAAAGATATCATTGATAGGAGGGGGGGATGGACTATTCGACGATTTAAATACTGGGATGAAAAAAAGTAAAAAAAAAGTATTAACAAAAAAATCGTTAGGGTTACTTTAGTTGCGGGTACTCAACTCAACTTGAAAAGAAGAGACATTTAAATCTTTGAGAAATGTTTTTTAACGTTTTCAATTTTCCATTGATTTTCTTATTATAGGCACGAAATCCAGAAAATCAGTTACCACTTTTTAATCCCTCGCAACGTAAAAATTGCAAACAAATTTGCATGTTTCAGTTTATTAATTGCTTTATGAAAAGAACTTTCATTAATTGCTTTAAATACCAAACAGTCAAACCTCAACCTGAATAAAAAGCAATATTCCCTGGGCAGATGTCTATTTTCAAATGTTGCATACACTAGGAAAACGAAACGCGTAGCAGACCTTAGAACACATAGGAGTAGCGTAGCAGAGCAAGTCAAGTGTGACAAATAATTGTCATTCCGAGATCCACACCAGGTGGTGGAGACTAGGCTTTTCTTGCCCTCTCCTGTGGATAAAAAACCTGGGTGATATCCTTTTTGACCAAATTGAGTTGAGTTTCAAAACGAAACTTCAAGACCACACCCCTTGTAAAACCGAGAAATGAAGAACGATTTGCATACATCCTCGTTCTTAAAGGAAAATTCAATAATCTCACATACATTAAAATTTAGTTCGTCGAAAGTGAATTGACAGAGGGAAGAGAAAGCTCTAATGAAGGATTTCAGCGGTTTTCATTGGTGCTGGCGGTTTTCCAGCACCATTTCATTGGTACTGGGAGTTTTGCTGTCTCAATCGATTTAAAAGGGTGCTTCTCCAATTGTGAGGGAAAGTCCCTAGTAAGTGGAATTTTTTCGCTAAATATGTTTTGTGAAGTAATATATTGCTTTTTTTGTAAAAAATAACTTTGAGCTACCAACAGACAAGGGATTTCAAAGAATATAGTTTCCAAGGTTCATCAAACCCTCCCCCAAACTGAAAAAAATTCATTATATTCTGCACTCTTCGGTCGTATAACCGACAAGAACATCTAAAATTCCCGTTTTTTAATTGATCGATTGATTTTTAATAGATCGATTGATCGAAGCCAAACGACGAAGGAACAATCAGAGAGTGAAATAAGGCAGGATTAACTAGTAATAAATGACTTCTCAAGATGAACCAAATTTAAGCTTTCTTTAGGTACCAAAATCTCTATTTTGGCTAGATCAAAACAGTATTTATTAGGTTTTTGTTAAGTTAGATTTTCGTTAGGTTTTTGGCGGGAAGAACACCAAGCCTCAGACATAACCATCCTTAGGTCTACAAATAGAACTACGTGATGGATGAATTTCAGATGATTCCGGACAAACCTGAGATAGGAGCAAGACTTAGAGTGAATATTTAAGGTAAGTAAACAAAAAAAAGTTTTATTTTAAATGAAAGTAAGGAGCGACATTAAAACTTAGAACGAACAGAAATTACTCCGTATATGAAAGGGGCTTTTCCTCCTCAACGTCCCGCTCTTTACGCTAAAGTTTGACTCTCTCTCTTAACTCTACTTTTTTTAAAAGTACAAAACTTTAGCGTAAAGAGCGGGGCATTGAGGAGGAAAATCCCATTTCATATACGGAGTAATTTCTGTTCGTTTTAAGTTTTAATGTCGCTCCTTACTTTCATTAAAAAAAACTTGTTTGTTTTGTTTAATTTTTGGACGTTTTTGAATCAATGCATGTTTTGATCTTGGCTCTCCGAACATAAATAATTAAAACGAAATTTGCATATTAATTTTTTTGGCTAAATGGCTTTTTCATAGTTTCAATCGGAAGATTTTGAGAAAAAAGGAGTGAGGGAGGAGGCCTAGTTGCCCTCAAATTTTTTGATTACTTAAAAAGGCAAATATAACTTTTAATTTTTTACAAACGTTTTCATAAGTAAAAAATATACGTAACTTACGCATTAATTCAAGTAGCGAACTTCTGTATTTGTATGTTTTTATTGCGTACATGAGGGGGCTCACCCCTCGTCAATACCTCGCTCTTTACACTAAAGCTTAAATTTTGTCCCAATTCCTTAAGAATGACCCCTGAATCACAAAGGCCGTAGAATAAATAGTTGTAATTACTAAAAATGCTTTAGCGTAAAGAGCGAGGTAACCCCCTCATATGCGTTATAATGTCTGTTCGTTTTCAGTTTTAATGCTGCTCCTCACTTTCAGTAGAAAAAACTTTTCATATTTATTTTTTCATTGTTTTTTTAAATAATGCTAGAAAATCCTGCGCCCCCTCCATTGAAAGTCTCTTCCCCCATGAGAAGTTCCTCCATGGAAAGATCCTCCCACGTAACCCCTCCCCTCAACTCTCCCCCCAAACCAAAAAAAAACCTGAAAACGTCTGTACACTTCCCAGTGACCATTACTATATGTAAACACAGGTCAAAGTTTGTAACTTGTAGCCAATCCCACGGGGACTGCGGGGGAGTAAGTCGTCCCCAAAGACATTGTTATTAAGTTTTTCGACTATGGTGAATAAAATGGCTATCTCAGAATTTTGATCCGGAGACCTTAGAGAGAAAATGAGTGTGGGAGGGGGCCTAGGTGCCCTCCGATATTTTGGTCACTTAAAAAGGGCACTAGAACTTTTAATTTCCGTTATAATGAGCCCTTTCGCGACATTCTAGAACCACTGAGTCGATAAGATCACCCCTGGGAAAAGAAAAACAACAAAAAAAAAAAAAAAAAAATAAATAAACACGCATCCGTGATTTGTCTTCTGGCAAAAAATGCGAAATTCCACATTTTTGTAGATAGGGGCTTGAAACTTCTACGATACGGTTCTCTGATACGCTGAACCTGATGGTGCGATTTTCGTTAAGATTATATGACTTTTAGGGGGTGTTTCCCCCTATTTTCTAAAATGAGGCAAATTTTCTCAGGCTCATAACTTTTGATGGGTAAGACTAATCTTGATGAAACTTATATATTTAAAATAAGCATTAAAATGCAATTCTTTTGATGTAACTATCGGTATCAAAATTCTGTCTTTAAGAGTTTCGGTTACTATTGAGCCGGGTCGCTCCTTACTAGTTCCTTACACGAACTGTTTGATATGCTAGTATCAAACCATAAGGTTACATACTCGAGCAAATTTACTAAATTTGAAAAAAAAAAAAATCAGATTCATAGTCCCCAGGAGGGCCAATGATGCTGTCACCAGCGAAAGAAACAAGAACGTTCAAAAGAGGGGAAATATTGTTATTATTATTATGAGCAGGGAAAAGATTACGATGACAGAGTCAACACAAAATTACTGGTTCCTGTTTTTCACCCAAATTTTGACTCAAAAATTAACTCTGAGGGTGAAGGGAAAAATGGATCACAAATTATTCTACTATTCCAGTAAGGCTTAAAAAAAGAAAATGTACAACCATTTATGGTAAAGTGACATAACTGTAAAGAATACTTCAAGAGTAAAAAGTGTTGTTAATGTCCAAGAATAACTAGAAAAATTTGATTACCTTCAAATTTTTATAGCGCTACAAATTTTGCAGCCCTATGCTTTAAACAACGGCAATTTACCCCCAACCATGCATTGCACCACCGGCCAAATGCATTGATTCTGGAGATCGGTACCTGTGCAACGCAGACAATTGGTCAGCCTGCGAACAAGTTAAGTAAGTAGTCCTTTAAACTGTATTAGGTTCATGGTAGACTTTCAAAACACCAAAAATTTATTTGATTAAAAACTTTCCCCAAATGAACAATCTACCGGTCACAATAGCCTGTAACCAGCCATATTTTGTAAATAATCATGCTTCTTCTTTGAGTTGCTCATCTACAAGAGGTCGGGAAGAAGAATGATGTTCTAGTCAAAATATAGCCGGATTGGGTACTTGAAAAAATGCAGCCGGAATCTCCTTATAAGGACGGGAGGCAGTCGTACAAAATTCCATATTTTCAGCTATAAAACATCTTCATTTCTTCAACCCCGTGAAATCCAGGGCAATATTCAAACCTTACAGCCATTTCTGATAAAATAAAGATTTTTTCCGATGTTTGCACAACGATGTTTTGTAATATAAAATAAGTTTAGACAGAAGGTTATTAGGATAATGTACGACAAGGACGTTGTGTAGTCAGTTCCAGGTCATTGGATGAAGGTACAATAAGCTGTAATGTGTACAGAATACAATAAGTTGTAATGTATACGCAAAAAAATGTAATCAATTTCCGCTTTTGGTATCATTGTCACGCGGCTTTTCATATTATTATATATGCCACTATATTATAGTATGTTCCTATATAACATTTTATAATAAAGAAAACAGGGAAATTTGTAGATTGCATGAATCCACCAGTCATATTTGAATCTGGTGCTAAAAATCACCAGCCAAAAATACCTTGCATTAAGCCTGGGTTCACTCTCCTAGTATAGCCAGTCGTTATCTTTCGCGAAATCTGGTGTGACAGCTTTCCGTTAGTCGCGTTTATCTAATGGAAAGCTGATTGGGCTTCGGTAGCCAGCTCACTGGTATTACTTTTTATCTACAAACGTTCCGTATTTTCAAGATTTTAACTATCGGACATGAAGAACCTGAACGACTTTAGTAATTTTAAGTCTAGTGCCAAACATTCTTTTTTAATATAAATACTGATCTTCAAGCTTTATTTTATTGTTCAATTTTTCTCTGTATTGTTATTAATTATTCATTGCTTAGCTTTTTTGTATTATGTTCCTGCATGAAAAATGATGGTATTGGGAATAATTTTAGTTCTTTTCCCTGGCAGTAGCTACATGTCTTTCCCTTGACCTCTTTTTCTTTTTTCTTCTTCATCATCGCGCTCAAAACATCCCCTCCAGTTTTTCCTTTTTTTCATCCTAAAAATGCCTTGCAGTTTTAATGAATGACTTATTTTGTGTAACATTCATATTTTTGAATAAATTTTTGTCATAAGAAAACAAATAAACCCTGTGACCTAATTAACAAAATACTTCCCCCCAAATGCATGAAACCGCTCTTCTTGCTTTCAGATATATTGCAACAAGGATATTGAGTCGAAATCCCATTATCTCTTTTGAGCTTATACAGGTTGATTTTCGCTGACTAAATCAAAGTTTTTTTGAAACTTCAATTTCCTTCTCATTATCACTTTGATAAAAAAAAAAATTACCCTATGTTTAAAGAGTGGATCCACACCCCAGGCAGAAGTCGAATTAACGACTTTTTTCCTCATTACTGTATTTTGAATAATGAGAAACCTTCAATTATTGAACAAGCTTTGAATTGACGCTTCAACTTTAAGAACAGCTGTTCAATATAATTTGACGACATCATTAAATCTCGCTTTTTAACACTTCTAGCTGCTACACTTAGAGCACTGCTAACTGATAGGGGGTTTTAGGTTTTATAGAAATCATAGAGAATAATTTCGTCAATATAGGATCTAATTCTTAATGACTTTATTAAGATATGCGCCATAGCAGTGTGACAATAAGAGATGTTGGGGTTTATAGAAATACATAGGGAATAGCTTGATGAAAAGTTCTTGTAAAATATTTCTTTCACAAACACCTTTAAACGAGAATAATATGCTCTGCTATTTAAAATTGGACTGATATAACGTTAATTGAACCAGAAACAGCCTCATTTTCTACCATAAAGAAAAAAAACAATAAAAAAAAAACTGTGTTTTCTTAACTGTGTTTTCACAGTTAAGAAAAAAGTTTGGAAGAATAGGAAGATAAGTCTACAAACCAAGATTAGAATATTGGAAGCTACAGTGATGACAGTGGTCAAATATGGCTCTGAAGCATGGGCACTCCGAAAAGCAGAAGACGATTTGCTACATGTTTTCCAGAGAAATTGCCTACGGATTTTTCCGGGTATCCGGCTGACTGACCTTATTTCAAACAGTAGGCTGTACGAAAAACGTAGTTCAATCCCTCTTTCCAGGGCAATAAGCAAAGAAAGGTGAAATGGCTAGGGCACGTTGTGCGGATGAAGGATTACAGATTGCCGAAGATTATGCTTTTCGGCCAACCGTCTAGGACACCATGGAAAGGAGGTCGTCCTCGCCTTGGGTGGGAGGACGTCATAAAGAAAGATTTAAAGGAAGTGGGAACTTCCTGGGAGGGTGTTAAAAGGGATGCTTTGAATAGATTGGATGGAGAAGCGTGCGTAGCTTTGTTGGCCTTAGGCAGCTTGGTGCTGCGTTGAGTTGTTAGTAGTAGTAGCTTCCAAGTATCGGCTCATCATGCAATGTCTTTTGCAATACCACAACCAAAATTCAAACTGACGCATGTTACGCAATTAAAAAGATAAACATTTGTATAAGAAAAAAAGAAAAAGAAAAAAGAAGGACATCCAAGAAATAATAAAAATGATTTTGACACCAAAAGAAGTAGCTTCTATAAGAAAGAAAAACGGATTTAAAAAAAGAAGAAAAAAGAAGAAACTTCACAGTATCTGAATATCAAAATAAGACACGAAAAAATGAATTGAACTGAGCAATACAAGTTGCTTGTGTTTTAAAATATAAGCTAATAGCCCTGATTGATATAAAATATTCCATAATGACTCATGAATTACATAATAGCGACGAAGACCACACTGCCTTTCCATAACAAACAAATACAACGTAGAGACAATAGGGAAAATTTCAAGACAGTGGAAATTATTTCTGTAGATATTTCGGCCCTATGTCCAAGGGCCGTCTTCAGCACAATACAAGAATAAGAGAGAAACTATATATCATGAAAAGAGAAATCACCAATGCTACAGCACAAACACAAAAAAAAAAGAAAAAAAAAAAAAAAAAAAAGAGACAGAAGGAGAAAAGGAAGACTGTTTTCCTAAATTAGTGATTAATATAGACCAGCACTTGAATGAGGCCTTAACCCTACTCATCCATACAATCACATAGGTCAAACAGCATAGCCACACACAATCAACCATAAAGAATAATCCATGGACAGGCAGTCATGTCGTCAATAAGTATAAGTCGTCATTTACCGAACAATAGAAAAAATAATATAGACAAATAATTCAGAGGCAACACCCAACATAAGGGCTCATTAGGAGAATACACTGGCCTATATAGGGTTTCGCCACTCTAAATTCTCTACCCAGCACAGTGTTGTGGCTACCACAGAATATCCATGGCATCCCCGCGTCAGGTATCACCCCCAAAATACATGCCTATGTAAAAAAAAACAGCAAATGTAAAACAACCAAGTAAAACCAAAACAAGCTTATCCTATTAATATATCCCTCCCTTTAGCAACAATAGGTAAACTAAATATTATAAATTTTACCAAATCACAAATATTAACACATTGCAAAAAACCTGAATGAACTAAACAATTATAGAATTCATCTTTACCATGTGGCTAATTTTTAAAAAAATCCGCTCAATTAAAAACACAATCCAAATAAACGGCGCTGTGACAACATTTCTCGAACCTCCGAAATTAGTTAAATATTTCTTTAAGTATTTCTAGATAATTCTTTTGATATTTATTTAAAAGTTCGTTATAATGAAAACTAAATTTTTTAAATTGCCAAGTTAATTTATTTGCAGAAAAACCTCTTGATATCAATTTTTGGCTTAAGATTTTACATCTATTTTTAAAATCAATATAATTACTACAAATCCTTGCATAACGAAGTAACTGTGAGAAAAACGCTGAATATGTGATATTTGAGTGTATATTACTTTCAGGGAATCATCACTTCAAAATCAAAATCATCCGTTTTATTATACATTTTAAAACTTAATTTATTATTATCACAAATATTAATATTTAAATCTAAGAAATGATCTTCATGACCAGCGCCATGACTAGGCTCAAGAATAAGCTCTGATGGATATATATTTTTAGAAATATCAATCAAATCCTTACAATTTAAGACCAAAATATCATCTAAATATCTTTTATTATTTGACAAAGCATGTTTTAAATTAATTGGATTATTCTTATCCATCATTATTTATATTCTAGTTGACTTAAAAACAAGTCAGCTATAAATGGCTGGCATTCCCCCCCATGGGAATTCCCATAATTTGCTTGTACAAATCACCCCCAAATCTTATATAAGTATTGTATAAAACAAATTCCAATGACTCAAAAATCATATCCAAGCTGTAACATCTCAAGTTAACTGTAGTATTAAAGCAGTTTGTCCATATAGCTTTTTTATTATAACTGTCTATTTTTAAGAACCTTTTACTAGATAAGAGGAAAGATTTCTTTATAACAGTTTTTAAATTATCAAACACTAAATTAAGTGATAAATTAGTATACATTGTCGCAAAATCGAAAGACTCAATTCTTTTAGCTGGAACCATTGTTATAGAATCTATCACCTGCAGTGAATTAATAACACTCCAATATGGATTAAAATTCGAAAATTTTTTAATACCAGAACAATAGGTTTTAAGTTTATTTACAATTTCCTTTAAAATTAAAGAGAGGTCAGTAGCAGCAATGCGGGTTGGACATTTAGCTGCTCCAGCAATAAACCGTGGTTTAGGGGGATTCTTATGAAATTTTACAGTCCAATATAGGAAAGGGAACTTTTTATCATTGTCATTTATTTTAATATTAAAATTTTTAAAAAGTATTTCTTCAGTCTTTTCAATTAAATTCTCATCCTCTATATTTACCTTTTCATAAACATTAGTTGTGCATAACTCCCTTTTTAAGATATCACAATACAGCTTCTGACAAATTATGGCAAAATTATTATTAGCTTTATCCACTGGCACAATTACAAATTCATTCTTTAGATTAGCAATTGCTTGTTTAATCTTCGCATTATAAAATAATGATTTAGTGTTACTATTTTTTAAGTTAGAATATATTTTATTTCTTACTCTACTAATAATTAAATTCTTCCAACTTTGAAAACTCTCTTTATTTTTATTCTCTTTCTTACACCACTTATCAATAAATAAATCAAAATCATTTTCCAAGCCATCAAGAACACTCGATGGTTTCAGATGATGAGAAAGACGGAAATACTGAAAAGAATAAAATGATTAGATTCAATTTCTTAAAGCTAATCTTGCTTGTTTAGCAGCCTGTCTCAAAGGCCTTTTCGTAGTTGGTTCAGTACTATTATAAATCGGTTTAGTAAAATATTTTGTTAGATCATTTTTAATTAAATTTGAGTATAAAGAATTTAGTGAGTATTCCCCCAAGTCCCTGTTCAAAGAAATATTATTATTTATTTTGAGATTAATTTCGATTGATTCTCGAACCACCTGTTTTATTCCCAAATCATTACTAATGAGTGAAGAGTTTTCAAAAAGTATCATGTGGGACGGATTATTAAATATATGCCAACCTAAAGCAAAATCAAAGGAGTTGTTGGAACTATTTGAAATTAAGGCCTTGTCTATGTCATTTTTATGCTGTTGTAACCGTTTGTCTAGATTCTGATGGGTCCTGCCGACATAGTATTTTCCGCAATCACATGGTATTTGATAGACCCCTCTTTGGCGAGTAACTGGGGTCTTATCTTTACCCGAATTGAAGAAATTGATGATTTTAAAATTATTAGTAAAAACTACGTACAGATTATTTTTTGTGCAAATATTTTTTAATTTTGTTGTGATCTTTGGGATATACGGAAGATAGACAATATTTGAGGGCTTATCAGTAGCCTCACATTGTGAAGTATCTTCTTCGATTTTACAAGAATGTCTTTTTATTCTACGATTAATTATTTTATTGACAAAAGGAATGGGGTATCCATTACCAAAAAGAATATCTCTGATAAAGTTTATTTCTGCATTTATATATGAATTGGAGCAAATATTCAGGGCACGATCAATGAGGGAAGTTACAACTGCTCTTTTAACTTGTGGGGGGTGATTTGAATTAAAGTGAAGATATCTATTGTTTTGTGTTGGCTTTCGATATATAGTAAAATCCAGTTCATCAGCATTGCGAATAATTAATACATCTAAAAACGGAAGTTTATTTTCAATTTCAACTTCTAGGGTGAACTGCAAATTTCGGTCATAAGTGTTAAGATGATCTAAGAAGCCCCGAAGCTCAGCTTCCCCATAATTCCAAAGTGAAATTATGTCATCCATGTAACGACCCCAATAGACGTGTTTTAAAAAATAAGAATTCAATGCCCAATTCTCAAGATTCTCGACGTAAATATTTGCTAGTAGCCCGGATAAAGGTGCTCCCATGGGTAACATGGGCAAATATTTACGTCGAGAATCTTGAGAATTGGGCATTGAATTCTTATTTTATAAGTTGTAACTTCCCTCATTGATCGTGCCCTGAATATTTGCTCCAATTCATATATAAATGCAGAAATAAACTTTATCAGAGATATTCTTTTTGGTAATGGATACCCCATTCCTTTTGTCAATAAAATAATTAATCGTAGAATAAAAAGACATTCTTGTAAAATCGAAGAAGATACTTCACAATGTGAGGCTACTGATAAGCCCTCAAATATTGTCTATCTTCCGTATATCCCAAAGATCACAACAAAATTAAAAAATATTTGCACAAAAAATAATCTGTACGTAGTTTTTACTAATAATTTTAAAATCATCAATTTCTTAAATTCGGGTAAAGATAAGACCCCAGTTACTCGCCAAAGAGGGGTCTATCAAATACCATGTGATTGCGGAAAATACTATGTCGGCAGGACCCATCAGAATCTAGACAAACGGTTACAACAGCATAAAAATGACATAGACAAGGCCTTAATTTCATATAGTTCCAACAACTCCTTTGATTCTGCTTTAGGTTGGCATATATTTAATAATCCGTCCCACATGATACTTTTTGAAAACTCTTCACTCATTAGTAATGATTTGGGAATAAAACAGGTGGTTCGAGAATCAATCGAAATTAATCTCAAAATAAATAATAATATTTCTTTGAACAGGGACATGGGGGAATACTCACTAAATTCTTTATACTCAAATTTAATTAAAAATGATCTAACAAAATATTTTACTAAACCGATTTATAATAGTACTGAACCAACTACGAAAAGGCCTTTGAGACAGGCCGCTAAACAAGCAAGATTAGCTTTAAGAAATAGCATCTAATCATTTTATTCTCTTCAGTTTGAATGAGCTTATATTCTCATTTCATTCTTTTCGCCAGTCCTGGTTGAATTTCGTTGAAGAAAGGATGCTTGGGCTATTTTTAAAAAAAAAGTTTTAAAAAGTGTTTTTAATTATTCAGTTTTAATCCTCACAATTTGATGTAAGTTCTTTTATATATATATATATATATATATATATATATATATATATATATATATATATATATATATATATATATATATATATATATATATATATATATATATATATATAGTTTCTCTCTTATTCTTGTATTGTGCTGAAGACGGCCCTTGGACATAGGGCCGAAATATCTACAGAAATAATTTCCACTGTCTTGAAATTTTCCCTATTGTCTCTACGTTGTATTTGAATTACATAATGACTTAAACGTGGAGTGCCACGTTTGCCGCACAGTTCCAACACGCACAGAATAGTTCCATCACTTGTAACATAGTCCTCAAAAAACTTACAACGGTTACGTGATTACTGAAAAAAGGTGACCCTTCAGAGTAAAAAAAAAAAAAAAACTTTGCCTATAGCTTGGATTCCATGATTGTGAAAGTACAGCTTCTTTTGAGGAGGGGTTTCTCTTAAGGGTCAAGAGTATTAACACAGCTACTGTTTGTTCGGTTAATATAATCTATGAAGTAATCAAAATATAAGTTTCCTGGGAAATTATTATAAAGTATGTGACACTTACTCGACTGTCACTTCGGAAATTTCCACCTTAAGGAAATAGGATATGAACTGAAGAATTCTGTCAAATCTAATTTCCTTGAAGCTTAAGATAGTATCCCCCAAAACATGTTGAAAATCTTGTCACGATTCGGAAATATAAAAAAACATACTTCAAAGACAAGCCAAGAAAATGTTTTCCTATTAGATTGCTTCGATCAAAATTAAATAATGTGGCTTCGCTTTGAGACGGGAATGCTAAGAAATAATACATGTTACGTTCAACTCAAGTGGAACTTCAAAAATATAAATTGGATGAACTTCCTTGGAAGTTAGGTGAGGGTGCATTTCCACTCCCCTTTTTTCTAATCACAAAATACTTCAATATAGCTATCTTAAAATAGGAATAAAAAACAACTAAGCGAGGGAGTAAACAAAAAAACACGCCTCAAAACTACAATACGACAAGAAAAGGAGAGAAAAAGAGAGAGAGTGAGAGAGAGAGAGAGAGAGAGAGAGAGAGAGAGAGAGGAGAGAGAGAGGAGAGAGAGAGAGAGAGAGAGAGAGAGAGAGAGAGAGAGAGAGAGAGAGAGAGAGAGAGAGACAGAAAGAGAGATAAGAAGCAAATTTTCCTCACTGCAGATAAATTGACAACAGCAGAATATGAACTAAGTACTATTGTTGCTGTCCCCTGAAAGATCCCCTGAGAACGAACATCAAGATGAGATTCTCTTTGGGAGGATATTAGGCGCTTTTGGAGTCATGTAAATTTACTTCTGTTTATAGCTTTTGATTGGCACACTCGAATTTGATAATGTTTAGACATTTAGGTTTAGCCTAAATTCATGTGTAGGCTATCGATTGTTTGAATTTTTTTTTTATAATGTACTTACCAAATTCATTCCCAACGTTTCCAGTTTCAATTACTATTGGCATGGCTCTTTGGTAAAGGCGCGTAAATATAGTTGCAAAAGTTGAAACTACATGTTGAACTCATAATTCGGTAGCCATGTAAACATCCATATTACGTTTAAGGTTTTGTTAAGTTAATCTCATTTCTTAGTTTAACTTTTAATGTAAAAAAGAAAGTAGTAAGAGCGAAGTTTTTTTTTGGAAAAATATATTCTACCTGGGCCTATTTCTATTCCGTTAGGATCAAAATGATACAATGACGAGTTTTTGTGAAAAGGATTTATGTTTTTTCGACACTGAAAATGTGTGAAGTTTTTGACATGGATAAATCAACCCAAATAGAACGTGCATAAGAATTATTTCCCAAGAAGCGTCTTTTTAATGGTTTTAAAACAGTTTCTAAACTTCTGTAGTGGTAAAGCCCTGTCTCTGATATTTTCTAATACACTTCTTGGAACAACAACTAGAAACGACGTATCTATTTGGTAACTCGAGTCCATTCAAAGTTGTACATCTGACGTTTGTAGGAGAATAAAATATTCTTCCGTCAACTAACGTGCCGATACAAAAATAAAAGGCGTGAAAAAGATCAAATTTTATAATACAATTATTGATTTATAATACTAAACCATAATACTTAAGACTATAACATTTGTGCTGTAGAATTTAAAATATCAAATTATAAATAAAGCAACATAATCCAAACTTCAATATTTTTATCTTATTTTTAAATTAGAATTTAAAAAACTAGAGTCCAAGAGAGCCTTTTTTCAAAATTAATAGCACAGTTGGTAAGATGCATAGTAAGATGGGATCTGCAAATTATTTTCCTTTTTTTATTAGAGAGAAAAAAAGACGCTATTTTAAGGGAATGAGAGAACTGCTCGCAATAAATCCGATTTTTAAAAATAATTAAAAAGTAGCACCACCTAATATGCCTCGAATTTTTATCTCCTAAAAAGCTGCTTCTCAAGCTGAATCCTCAATTAAATTCCCCCTCATTTTTTTTTATTCAGCAGTAAGGTAACACTTAAAGTGCCTAGGACATTATAATAATAAAAAACAATCACCCCTGGATCCACTTTAGGTCCATTCACACCTGGAAACCGTGATTTTTAAAGAAGTTTTTCTTGGTTGTTTCAAAATTATCAATTTTTTAGAGGAGTCTGACATTTTTGTCAATGCTGCCATATTTAACAACTCTTGTCGTCCGTAAAAATGCAAACGTTAGCAATATTTTGATTCTCAAAGACATCTACAGTTTCAAAGGAAAGCTACGCCTGTTTAAGCGGTTTGGCACCCCATATTTATAGCCTAAATTTCGTCTTTTTCCTCCTTATTAATTTTTTTTTAATTTCAAGTATCTATATATATATATATATATATATATATATATATATATATATATATATATATATATATATATATATAGTTTCGCAAGTTCTTGCTTAATCATTTCAAACTGTTAGAACTAGTTTTTAATGTCATTGGTAATTTAAGAGGTACTACGCAGTCGCAAGGAGGAGAATTTTTCGATA
This sequence comes from Artemia franciscana, assembly GCF_032884065.1. Classification (NCBI taxonomy): domain Eukaryota; kingdom Metazoa; phylum Arthropoda; class Branchiopoda; order Anostraca; family Artemiidae; genus Artemia; species Artemia franciscana. Next base: position 47,681,398 of record NC_088873.1, read on the forward strand.
ACTACAAAACCAACCCCTTGTGACTTTAATTCCGTACAAGCGAACCCTGACTTAACGTAAATTTTTCAAATTTCATACAGTATCATTTTGTGCCAAGAAAAATGAGAAGAAACCCAGGAGCAAACTTTGAAGGGAAAACTTTTTTTAGAAACTTTAGTGTCATAGATACCAACGAATATTAATACTTAACGGATTATTTAAGGACTACTTACTCAAAAATACTTAACAACTACTGCAACAACTAAGAAGAAAATATGGAGGAGAACTGCGAAAAAAGAAACAGACGATTAGTCTTGCAAACACATTGAGTTGCCTTAAATAATAGTCAGAGTGTAAAAAGCGTTGATTTCAATATTCAACAATATTAATTTCCAACATTAGTTTCAATTCAACATTAATTAACATTCAACATTTTCAGCATTAATTAATTTCAACATTAATTTCAGTATTAAATAGAATGTATACTTCGGATTTTTAATCGGGCTAAGGCAAACTCTGCCTAAGCTTAGACTGTTCAAACTTCATATTAATCCATTTTGGATCAAAATATACAAGAAGAAGCTTAGGGAATAAACCATTAACCAATTTTTTTTTTTTACATTTTAGTGTGATAGATAGCCAAGGAAACCGCCTACTTATCAACTACTCAAACAGTTTGTGGTAACGAACTGTACTAAGGAGCGATCCGGCTCAATAGTAAACGAAACTTTGAAAAATGGAATTTTGATACTAATAGATACATCAAAAGAATCGGATTTTTATGCTAATTTAAAATATATAAGCTTCATTGAATTTAGTCTTACTTATCAAAAATTACGAGCCTGAGAAAATTTGCCTTATTTTAGAAAATAGGGGGAAACACCCTCTAGAAGTAACACAACGACCCGGCTCAATAGTAACCAAAACTCTAAAAAACGGAATTTTGATACCAATAGCTACGTAAAAAGAATTGCATTTTAATTCTGATTGTAAATATATAGGTTTCATCAAGTTTAGTCTTACCCATCAAAAGTTAAGAGCCTGAGAAAATTTGTCTTATTTTAGAAAATAGGCTGGAAACACACCCGAAAATCACACCATCGTATTCAGCGTATCAGAGAACCCTACTGTAGAATTTTCAAGCTCTTATGTACAAAAATGTGGAATCTCGTATTTTTCGCAGAAGACAAATCACGGGTGCGTGTAAATTTTTTTTTTTCAGAGGTGATCGTATCGACCCAGTGGTCCTAGAATATTGCGAGAGGGCTCATTCTAACGGAAATTAAAAGTTCTAGTGCCCTTTTTAAGTGACAAAAAATACAGGAGGGCACCTAGACGCCCTCCCACACTCATTTTTTTCCCAAAGTCAACGGGTCAAAATTCTGAGATATCCATTTTGTTCAGCATAGTCAAAAAACCTCATAACTATGTCTTTGGGGACAAACTACTCCCTCACAGTCCCCAGGGGAGGGGTTACAAGTTATAAACTTTCAACGGTGCTTACATATATTAATGGTTATTGGGAAGTGTACAGACGTTTTCAGGGGAATTTTTTATTGGATAGGTAGGAGGTTGAGGGGAGGGGATTACATGGGAGGATCTTTCCATGGAGGGATTAGTCAGGGGAGAAGAGAATTTCAATGAAGGGGGTGCAGGATTTTCTAATATCATTTAAAACAAAAACCAATGAAAAGATAATTATGAAAAAGTTTTTCTCCGTATATGAAATGGGTTGTCCCCTCCGCAAGCCCTCGCTCTTTACCCTAAAGCTTTTAATTGTTTTAAAAAAGTAGAATTGTGGCAAAGAGTAAAACTTTAGCGTAAATAGCGAGGGATTGCGGAGGGGGCAACCCATTTCATATACGGAGTAATTTCTGTTCGTTTTAAGTTTTAATGTCGCTCCTTACTTTCAGTTAAAAAAACTAGTCAACTGGTCAAAATTCTGAGATATCCATTTTGTTCATCATAGTCAAAAAACCTCATAACTATGTCTATGGGGACAAACGACTCCCTCACAGTCCCCGGGGGAGGGGCTACAAGTTATAAACTTTCAACGGTGTTTACATATATTAATGGTTATTGGGAAGTGTGCAGACGTTTTCCAGGGGAATTTTTTATTGGATAGGTAGGAGGTTGAGGGGAGGGGGATTACATGGGAGGATCTTTCCATGGAGGGATTAGTCAGGGGAGAAGAGAATTTCAATAAAGGGGGCGCAGGATTTTCTAATATCATTTAAAACAAAAACCAATGAAAAGATAATTATGAAAAAGTTTTTCTCCGTATATGAAATGGGTTGTCCCCTCCGCAAGCCCTCGCTCTTTACCCTAAAGCTTTTAATTGTTTTAAAAAGTAGAATTGTGGCAAAGAGTAAAACTTTAGCGTAAAGAGCGAGGGATTGCGGAGGGGACAACCCATTTCATATACGGAGTAATTTCTGTTCGTTTTAAGTTTTAATGTCGCTCCTTACTTTCAGTTAAAAAAACTAGTCAACTGGTCAAAATTCTGAGATATCCATTTTGTTCAGCATAGTCAAAAAACCTCATAACTATGTCTATGGGGACAAACGACTCCCTCACAGTCCCCGGGGGAGGGGCTACAAGTTATAAACTTTCAACGGTGTTTACATATATTAATGGTTATTGGGAAGTGTGCAGACGTTTTCAGGGGAATTTTTTATTGGATAGGTAGGAGGTTGAGGGGAGGGGATTACATGGGAGGATCTTTCCATGGAGGGATTAGTCAGGGGAGAAGAGAATTTCAATGAAGGGGGCGCAGGATTTTCTAATATTATTTAAAACAAAAACCAATGAAAAGATAATTATGAAAAAGTTTTACTCCGTATATGAAATGGGTTGTCCCCTCCGCAATCCCTCGCTCTTTACACGCACCCGTGATTTGTCTTCTGGCAAAAAATACGAAATTCCACATTTTTTTTAGATAGGAGCTTGAAGTTTTTGCTACAGAGTTCTCTGTCACGCCGAATGCGATGGTGCGATTTTCGTTAAGATTCTATGACTTTTAGGGGATGTTTCCCCCTATTTTCCAAAATAAGGCAAATTTTCTCAGGCTCGTAACTTTTGATGACAAAGACTAAATTAATTGAAACTTATATATTTAGATCAGCGTGAAAATTCGATTCTTTTGATGTATCTTTTAGCATCAAAATTCCGTTTTTTAGAGTTTCGTTTACTATTGAGCCGGGTCGCTCCTTACTTAAATTAAAAGTTCTAGTGCCCTTTTTAAGTGACAAAAAATACAGGAGGGCACCTAGACGCCCTCCCACGCTCATTTTTTCCCCAAAGTCAACGGGTCAAAATTCTGAGATATCCATTTTGTTCAGCATAGTCAAAAAACCTCATAACTATGTCTTTGGGGACGAACTACTCCCTCACAGTCCCCGGGGGAGGGGCTACAAGTTATAAACTTTCAACGGTGTTTACATATATTAATGGTTATTGGGAAGTGTACAGACGTTTTCAGGGGAATTTTTTATTGGATAGGTAGGAGGTTGAGGGGAGGGGATTACATGGGGGGATCTTTCCATGGAGGGATTAGTCAGGGGAGAAGAGAATTTCAATGAAGGGGGTGCAGGATTTTCTAATATAATTTAAAACAAAAACCAATGAAAAGATAATTATGAAAAAGTTTTTCAACTGAAAGTAAGGAGCAGCATTAAAAAAAACGAACGGAAATTATTACGCATATGAGGGGTTCATCACCTCCTAAATACCTGCTCTTTACGCTAAAATATTTTTAGTAATTTAAACTATTTTTTCTACGGTCTTTGTGATTCAGGGGTCATTCTTAAAGAATTGGGACAAAATTTAAGCTGTAGTATAAAGAGCAAGGTATTAAAGAGGGGGCAAACCCCCTCATACACGTAATGAAAATATACGAATATAGAAGTTTGTTACGAAATTTAATTCGGAAGTTACGTATATTTTTTTTTAGTAAAAACGTTCGTAAGAAATTAAAGGTTCTAGTTGCCTTTTTAAGTAACCAAAAGATTGAAGGGCAACTAGGCCTCCTCCCCCACTCCTTTTTTCTCAAAAAAGTCCGATCAAAACTAAGAAAGTAATTTAGCAAAAAAAAAGTATACAAATTTTGTTCTAAGTGTTCTTGTGCGGAGAGCCAAAATCAAAACATGCATTAATTAATTTTTTTTTTTTTTTTTTAACTGAAAGTATACTCCGTATACGGAGTGATTTCTGTTCGTTTTAAGTTTTAATGTTGCTCCTTACTTCCAGTTAAAAAAAACCTGTTTTTTTATTTAATTACTATAAAGACAACAATAAAAAAAAGCTGAAAGAGAACCATAAAAACCCGACCTAATAAATTAATTAAAAAGAAAAAAAGTTTTTTTGAACTGAATGTAAGGAGAAACATTGAAACTAAAAAATCATTCTACATATGGGGGGGGGGGTGCCCCCACTCCTCAATACATCACTCTTCGCTCTGAAGTTTTTATTGCTTTTAAAAAAGCTTCTTATTATAATTAAGCGGCCCTTGTGTTTCAGGAGTGGTTCTTAAAGAATTGGGACAAAGAGTCAATTCTTAGTGTAAAGAGCGGAATATTGAGGAAGGGGCACCCCTAACCAAATACGGAATGATTTCTGTTCTTTTTTAGTTTTAATGCTGCTCCTTATTTTCAGTTGAAAAGCAAGTTTCAGTTGAAAATTAAGTTTCCGATCGTTTTTCAAATTATGCCGGCAAATCTGGCTCCTTTCCATGAAAAATTCCCTCCGCTTACAGAAAACTCCTCCGCGGGAAATTCATTCTATTTAAAACACCCCACTCCCCAGGAAATTCCCGGCTCGGTAATTCTATCCCCGCTGAAAAGTCTCCCACAAAATTTCTTGCGTACGATTCCGCCAGAAAAATACTCCTTAGCATACTTTCATTTGAATAAGACTTTAATTCCCAATCGTTTTTCAAATTATGCCGGCAATCCCCCCTTCCATGGAATTCTTTTTACAGAAATCCTCTGTCCCCAGTATGAATTTACTCCCGCAGAAAATTCTCCATGGAGAATTTCCCCGCGGATATGCCCCCCTAAGGAAAAACTCACTGAAAATTTTCCCCGGACAGTACCACTGGAATATTTCCACATGCAAAATTGACTCGGCAAAGAGAAAGAGACAAATTTTTGAGAGGTGTTTCTCCCCTTTTTCAAAAATCAGGGAATTTTTCTTGTGCTCTTAGCTTTTGATAGGCAACACACAACTTAATGAATTTTACATATTTAGAATCAGCGTAAAAAGCTAATATTGGTTTCAAAATTTCTTTTTTTAATTTCGGTTACTATTAAGCCGAGTTGCCCCTTACTCAAAGTTTGTTACTACAAACTGTTTGATATATTTGAAATAAAGACTAGGAAGAGCGTAAAACAAATTTATCTTATGTTTACAAAATACTTTGGAATTTTAACCTGTACATCTCTTCTCTTTCTTCTTTTTACCTTCTTTATTTTCTTTTACGGTTTTTTCGTTTGGCTTTTGCTGCTTGTTTTGTCAATTTGTTTTTTTTTTTTTATTTTCTGAAGTTGTTTGTGGTACCTGTCCAAATACTAATGGATCACTCGGACACATCGAGCTTTGCTCTCCGTTGGCTCCGAGTTGTAAATTTGTTTTTACGATCTGTACTAATAAAGACTTATATGGTCGGGTCTTCGCGATTCATCATGGGAAAATAGGAATAAAAACTACTAGAAGGTGTCAAAAGTGCAACACGTGAATAAAACGTAAATAACTACGTGAATAGATAGATATAGATAAAAAAAAACTCACATGCAATTTCTTGCTGCAATATCTCTGTGTACCATATTCTTTCTATGTAAGTATTCGAGACCAGATGATATTTGTAGGCCTATTTCACAAACAGTAAGAGCGTCCAATGGTTGGCCACATTCTTGTAAAAACCTGAAAAAAAGTTCGTTTTTAAACATTTAGAGAAGTTTAAAAGTAACAAATAGTTTCTAGAATTTGAATTAGATTTCCTCTTCAAGGAAAGCGTCACAGTACACTGTCAGCTGTAGATATACGTAAAAAAAAAAGAACAGACTAGTAGCGGTAATATATGATGAGGTAAAGGTTAACGTACAGTAAAAGTAGAAAGATGTTTGTGTCTATGTTCTAGTTTTTCTGTTTAGCGGCCTTCCTGAGGTGATTATCAGCCAGCCCATTAGACAGTTCTAATTTTTCGTTCTTCCCTCTTAATTGTCTTTGTAATGGCTATCTCCTAATATCCATGCTTAAGTAAAGATCTGTATTTAAAACCATATAAAAAGACCATAAAGAAATCAGTAGCAGACTTCAGTAAAAAGAATTCTGACATATACGTGACCTTGTATATCTAAGTTTGCCTATCTTTGGTTCCAGGTCTATCATATCAGTTCAGATACGGGAGAGAACAAAGCCACTAGATTTAAATCTAGGAGCTATATAAACAGAAAGAAATAATTAAGTATTTTTATTACCCCCTCCCCATTCATGAATGAAAGAGGAGGGGCTCTATTGCGCCCCCCAGTCCAAAATTTCCTAAGTTTCTTGGCACTTATTATTCAGATAGTGAAATATTTTTACTCCTTGTCGAGTGAAAGTTTCATCGTACGTCTTCCCGTCAGCATTGATTTTACAATTGTCACAGCTCTGTTTTAATGATCCACTTTATGTGGATTATTGTTTTCAAGCTTCTATCTGCAAAAACGTTTCAAATCGTATTTTTTTTTTTTTTAATAGAAGAAAGATAATGGATGCGTCTTTATTTATATTTTTTTCAACAACTGTTCGTTAGTATCCGTCCATGGCAATTCATATTTGTTTGGATTTTGAGCAAATCGCGGATATTGGCGAATAGCTCACTTTATTGTTTGCTAGGTATTTGATTTTAATTCTTCTAATTTTTGAACTGTTATTGAATTTTATTTAATTTTTTGGCATTTTTTTTCATTGGTTTTGTTGTACTTTCTGCGCTTGTTTTTGGTTTTTGTTTTTTCCTGATCAGATTATTTTGTTGGCGCTGAAGAAAAGAGGCAGTTGTTCTCCCGAAATATTCGCTTTCTGTGTTTTCTTCCGTATTTTCATTTGGCCTTTAAAAGACCCCATTTTTGATCGTTTTCTTTCTTTAAGCTATGGCAGGCCAATGTGGTTTAAGAAATTTCTTATGCCGAAATATAATCATGTATAATACATCAAATCCATTAAAAAGGGTGGGGGGTCTATCTTAATTTTTAGTACGGTATCTTCTTGGACAGAGTTGCTAGTTTCACGAAATTCTAAAAATTGCAGAAATATATATTAGATACAGCGTTTCAAATATACATGTATATTACAAATATACAGCGGTATGTGAATACATGTTTCACATACCGCTTCCAATTTCTACGCTTAAGGTAGTGTTGTATCATTTCCAAATCTGAAGATTAAAGTCAGTGGTGTCATTACAAAAAACGGAAAATACATCCTCCCTGTAAGGGTATTACTCCAAAAATTTACTCCCCACTAAAAATTCCCCAAGACCAACCCCCCTGCCAAAGATGTCCCTATATTTCCCAATAACAAGTACTATCTTTAAGCAATGGACACATTAAAAAAGATGCTTGAATTTTTACAACGGGGTTCTCTGACTGTTCTGTGGGTTGGGAGGGAGGGAGATACCTCAAAATGTGCATTTTAATTCCAAAACTTCTCGGCTCTCATTATCCATCAGATAAATACAGAATTAGTCGTAAGGGAGAGACAAGGGGAGGGCGGAGTAAGAAATTGATTTAATCGATCCCCAGGACCGTAACCAGGATTTTTGTTGAGGAACGGGGTACAAAAGAAACTTTAAAAAATGCAACAAAAATGTGAAATTGATATATCCTATACTTTCTTATGATTTCTGGAACACTTCTGGTGTCCGCTGTTTTTATGAAAGGAGAGAGTAACATTAAACCCCAAAATGAGCAGAACTTATTCCGTATAGGAGGGAAACTGCCCGTTCGTAATTTGTTAATCTCAAAAATTTGGGGATCGATTTAATCGATCTCCAGTACCGTAACCAGGATTTTTGTTGAGGAGGGGGGTACAAAAGAAACTTAAAAAAACGCAACAAAAATGTGAAATTGATATATCCTATACTTTCTTATGATTTCTGGAACATTTCTGGTCTACACTGTTATTATGAAAGGAGAGAGTAACATTAAACCCCAGAATGAGCAGAACTTATTCCGTATAGGAGGGGAACTGCCCGTTCCTCATCCACACCTCCACCGCATGATCGCAGAAACTTAGTAGGATGCTTATTAGATCAGAAATAGAGAGTTAAATTCCTTTTTTGATAAATCGAAAGCGATTGGAGAAAAACCAGACACTGGAGAGTATTTTCCAGGGGAGTAATTTCCGAAGGAAGATTTTCCGCAGGGGGGTATTTTCCGGAGGTATTTTCCACCGGCAGGGGGTGGTATTTTACTGGGAGTATTTTCCGAGGGGGGCTATTTTCCGCGGAGATATTTTCCGAGGGGGATTTGCACAGGGATATTTTCCGGGGGGTGTTATCTGGAGGGGTAAATACCAGCCATCGTAGTTTGCATAGACACACATAAGATATGCAGTAATATATATATATATTATATATATATATATATATATATATATATATATATATATATATATATATATATATATATATATATATATATATATATATATATATATATATATATATATATATATATATATATATATATATATATATATATATATATATATATATATATATATATATATATATATGAATTTCAGAAACTGCTAAAATACAACTGCTTGCACCAAAAGAGCCCACGTGAAATGTCCATCATTTTGATTGGCTGTGCAGATCAGCAGTTGTGTGTGCGGGAAGCTGAGAGGTTGCGAGTTGCTTAGTTTGGTATTGTAGCTAGAGCCCAAAAGTGCTTAAACCTGAAGGGAGGGCTGCTTTTAGGGTTCGTGGTTCACGGGGTACAATTAAACTTGGTCACAGAGGGCGGTAAATAAAATTACCATCGATTAGTTAATTGTAAATCATAGTAAGATAAAAAGAGTAAAATCATTTCGTTACCTAGAGATTATTTTTGATGAGCTTTTATCTTTCCGAAAAAATTCTGATTATTTGATATTGAAACTTACCTAAAACTCAGGTTGGCTTCATAGATTGAAACAGGTGTTTCCTTTTTCCATCCTTAAAATTTTATACCTTAATCTATTTGAATCACGTCTTAATTATTGCCCTGTAATATATCTCAACACAATTATCGTCTATCTGCAACCTCTTCAGATAATTAAAAAATAAGGCAAATAGAATTCTGGGTACTTTTACTCATCGCCCTGTGAGGCTCAAAAATCTGTCAGAAACCCAAGCTTTATATAATTTTCTCAATATACTTAATCTCAAACAAAGTGCTTAGAGCAATGTTGTATTATGATATTCAATCGTCAACAAATTATTTCCACGATTTGGGAATAATTGAGACTCCCATTTCTCCTACCCATCACGTCCACTCCAAGAATTATCAAATCCCCCCAATCAAATCAGAAAGAGCTAGATTCTCAATCAGATACCAGATTTCTCATGTTGTAAATAAACTTAATTTGGTAGATATGTCCCCAAGTTTCAAGAGCCGATTTCTTTGAAAAAACATATTTCAAAAATAGTTCTTTGTCTGGATGTTGGGATTGATGAATAATAGATTTTAGTATGAATTTTGTTGTGGTGTTCTCGCGCTGGGCCGGCCTTCCCTGTTATCTCCTACCTTATATGTTTTTTTTCTTTTTTTTTTGTTATTTCGGCATTCTTTCTACCTCTGTTTTATGGCCGACACATCGAGCCCTGCTCCCCGTCGTCCAGTTTAGAAAATTATTAATTATGTAGTTTGGTCAATAAAAGATCTTGTCTTGTCCCCTCTCCACTAAAATCTTCACATTTACCAACAAATGACTTAGCGCCATCGCCTTAAAAGTTTTTCCTACGGCACCTCCCTTAGCCACGACGACCGGGTCAAGGGCTTCTCTTTCAACCAATCTTGCGTAAAGGGCATCTTTAAAGGTTGTGTTAGTGACCTCGGATCGTTTGAGTCGGTTAATATTTCAGAGTATATTTTAAGAAAAAGTATAGGAAGGCACAGTTTCTTTATCGGTTGATTTAAATAGGCTATTTTTTTCATAAAGAGACACAACATCAGAAACACAACACGCCATGGCCCAGGGTCGTATCCATGATTTTTTGGGGGGGATTCCACAAAAGAAACTTAAAAAAACGCATCAAAATTTGTTGTTTCATTTTTATTATGTTTTTACAACAAACATTTCAGGGAAGAGAAGAGGTTCAAGCCCCCAACCCCCCACTGAATACGGCCTTGCCTGTTGAAGGCACAATGTCCGAGGAACCCATGGTGATTAAAACAAACAATGTAAGTTAAATAAAATACTTGAACAATCAATCAAAGTGATTAACAAAGATTAATGTCTTTTACTTCCCTGTCAAAACTGTATCTTAATTCCAATTGTTTATTTTTATTGCGTATTTTTGTTAGACAATCATATTATTCCTTAACTGTATGTCAGTAAGGGTAGCGAAATAATAACGGTAGTCAAGTTTTTAGCCACTAAAAATAGAACAAAATTGATTGGCTCTTTTATGAAATTAAATTAAAAAAACAAGTTTTTTTTAACTGAAAGTAAGGAGCGATATCAAAACTTAAAAAGAACAGAAATTACTCCGTATATGAAAGGGGCTGTTTCCTCCTCAACGCCCCGCTCTTTACGCTAAAGTTTGACTCTTTCTCTCAATTCCACTTTTTAAAATAGTAACACGCATCCGTGATCCGTTTTATGGCAAAAACGCAAAATTCCACATTTTTGTAGATAAGAGTTTGAAACTTCTACTGTAGAGTTCTCTGATACGCTGAATCTTATGGTGTGATTGTCGTTAAGATTCTATGACTTTTAAGGGGTGTTTTCCCTTATTTTCTAAAATAAGGCAAATTTTCTCGTAACTTTCGATGGGTAAGTGTAAACTTAATGAAACTTATATATTCAAAATCAGCATTGAAATGCAATCCTTTTGATGTAACTATTGCTATAAAAATTCCATTTTTTAGAGTTTCGGTTGATATTGAGCCGGGTCGCTCCTTACTACAGTTCGTTACCACCAACTGTTTGATTTTAATTCTGTAAAACTAACGAAGGTTTTTAGTCACAACCTTATTTACAAGTAAACTCTCTGTTTCTCTGTGATTCAATGGTAAAACAATAGTAACAATAAAATTGACAATAGTGGTAGCGATAGTACAGCTTAAAAAATAAGAAGGATAATATAAAAAAAATTAAAAGAAAAGACCATATCAAATAAATGTTATTATATATTTTGAGACTAGGCAGATAAAACAACGGGATTGTAAAATCCAAATAAAAGGAATATTCATCTGTAAAGAAAGTACATTAATTCAAGATAAATTTAATCAACTAAATAAAACTGAACTAATAAAGAGAAATTTTGTGAAAATAACATTGGATACACTGATAAGAAAATTTTTACTTGTGACGAGTAAGTTGCATTACAAGTTGTCCGTTAACAAATTTTAATACGGCTGTTATTATGACAATTTCATTTTAATTATTTTAACCAATTGACCTTATTTTCTATTTTTTTTTAACAACATTTTTTTGCCTCCTTTTTGATACATTTTTCTCTTCCCCTTTTCTTTTGCTACGTATTTCAATTGCGTTCACCTCAATCACCTCCAGGAGGTGTATGCATGCGGTGAAGGTTATTTTGAAGGAAAGGCAAAGACTAGGGGGGAAGAATTTTTAGCTTTTAAAGGAAAAATAAGACAGGCATATCATGAAGAAATACAGGATGTTATAGGAAAAGTCGAAAAAACTTGACCTTTAGGGGGGAGGAATTGGGGTGGAAGCCTATCTCTGGTTGCGCTTCTGCACTGAAGTGTTTGAGCAAAATAGCTTTTAATAAAATAATGAATTAATAAACAAAACAAAATGAATTCAAAAAAAGAGGACTCACTTCTTCATATTGACTAGTCCTTTTCCAGAATAGATAATATATGGAAGATCTCCGAACGATATTCCTATTGGAGATGCCACGTTTTTATGACTTATTCCCAAGAAACGGGAGCTTTCTTTCATAAGCTGAGTAGCATGAAACCCAGCGCCCCGTTCTGAAAGAAAAAATTAAAATTGAAAAAAGAATCACCACCAACAACAACAAAACAGACATGTGAATATTATACTTCAGATAAAACCTTCTAGGATAAACGGGTTAATCTGTGTCATTGGATAAACCAAATGGAGACAAATTTTTATGCAACGTAACGTAACTTCTACGTTTTTTGGTGTTTTTTAAGTAGCGCAATTGTAATGCATAACATATCCTCACCTTGCAACAGCATGTGTGAACAGAGATCCAAATTTTCAATTAAACATGTATATATAACTCATTGCTTGATATCAGGAACGTGGAACAGAGGCTGCCAATAATAAAAGAACACATGTTCGATAATTTCAATAAAAGATGCTTAGAACCCTTAGAAAATTCAAAAATCTGGAGGAGACGACTCCGAGACACCCCCTCCTTTATTCGTGTCTACTTGAAATAGAGCCTACTATCGTAATATGTCATACAAAGTGTGAATGGATAATCAACAAGCACGTTCACATAAGGAAAGGGGGCTTTCACGATTGCAACGTCATATCCCTTCCAATATCGATAATTCCTACGATTTTTCGATAGTTTCTTATATTTCCCATACGATTAAGCTATTTTTGAAGCTTTTCTGGAAGATATAGCAAATCATCGCATGAGTGCACGACATAACGTCTCTGTTTACACAGCCTCTTCAAATATTACTTAAGAGCAACCTCAGTAATTAAGTATATAATTTGTAAATAGTGATTCCTTGTTCATGTTAAATCAAATTAAGAACATTTTAATTCTTACAATTATTCATTTTTTACGGTTAAAAATTACCTGAATGGGTAAGTCTAATTAAAAAAGGGGCACCATCACATAGCGGTTAGATATTGATAAAAATTCTTGTTGTACTTATATCATATCATGTCATGTCATGTCAGCTTGATCTTTTCAATCTCTTTCTTACATAATACTCCAGTTCTTCTACGGTTTTCTTCTTATTGCACGATTTTTTTTTAAGAGCAGAAGGATGATATCCGTCTACAGGTCATAGTAATTTGGAAGGGCCCTCATCTGAAATAATTTCACTTATTTTTAGCATCCATTCTCACGGGTCCAGCGTTTGTTTAATTTATATTTAATGGTTGCAGCAAACACAACCCATAGTAACCGAGTGTTTTAAATGTGTTTTGAAAAAAACAAACTGTATAGGTAGAAAAAGTTCTCATTTAAAGGTCATTCAAGAATGATAAATGTGATATAGCCTTAACTTAATAAGTAAAAGTTTGTTTTCAAACCAGATTTTGGGGTATTCTGAAAGAAAAGCTTTTCTTACAGAAGAAGTAAAGAGCGAAGTTGAAACTTAAAACAAATATAAAAATTATTAAAATTGTTATACTAAAATTATTATAATATAATTTATTCCCTCACGTATTATCCAAGACGTATATACCAAACTAGCTTAAACTGACTCGTTATATTCTTCAATATTTACGAGAGATTTATTGAAAACTGTGCTTGCTTGAGTTTTTTTACAAATATAAAAAAAAACATCAAAAACATGGCATGGGAAAGGTTTTTGAAAGCCTTATAGGATAGTCTTTTATTTTTTGCAGGCAACTTATGGAATGTACAGCTTCTAAGAGAAAATCCTGTTTTGGGGTATACGTTTTTGTGTTTTCAGTAAAATACCAATAGGACGAGTCAGTTTATACGAACTAGCTATGTAGATATAATTTGCACAATCTGCGAAGCAATAATTCTTGACTGCCTTGAATCTAAAATTCATTCTTTACTTGTGAAAGAGAAATTTTTATTTTTTCAAGTTATTCCTTAACAACAGGGGTTGCGCCACTTTTCCGAAAATTTTGGCACAAAAAGAGCAAAATTAGGGTTTAAAAAAATCCTAAGACAAATTCATTCAAAAGCGTCAACAACAGTCATATGGTATCTCACAATCTCAGCGATATACTGCTCCAAACAAGCAGAAGACCATTTTCAATATTTGTGTAAACCATTTAACTTTCACCACATATGGCATGGTCTATCACGCCTGACAAAAAAAGTGGTGTGGCAGATATGTACTGCTCGTGGTGTATCAAGTGATACTTCAAGATGTATACTAGCTAGTGGAGAGTGGGAAGCCCTTTGGCCAAATGGTTAATAATTTTCCGTATATGTAAAACTGGAATATTACTACTATTTTTTTCTGAATCGTTAGTAACAACGCATGTCTGAAGGTGCACGTGCACCTTATAAACCGCAGCAGATGTGTGCCGCCAAACCCCTTTATTATCAATAGTCAGGCGTTAATCATAGACTAATAGCTGTAGGGAAACTTAAAAACTCTCTTCTTTTATCGCATAAAGACTCTCGCTAGTTTTCATCTACCCAAAAGCATGTAGAACATTTTTTAAATTGATTTAATTATGTAATTTCATTAGTTATAAGACTTCATAGTATGTTTATTGTTTGCAGGCAACTTATGGAATATACAGCTTCTAAGAGAACATCCTGTTTTTAGAGATATGTTTTTATGTTTTCAGTAAAATACCAATATGACAAGTCACTTTCTATGAGCTAGCTCTGTAGATATATTTTGCACAATCTGCGAAGCAATAATTTTTGATTGATTTGAATTTAAAATTCACTCTTTACTTGTGAAAGAGAAATTTTTATTTTTAAAAATTATTCCCTAACAATAGGAGTTGCGCTACTTTTCCCAAAAATTTGACACAAAAAGAGCAAAATTAGGGTTAGAAATAAAAATACTCAAATAAATTAATTCACAAGCTTCAACAACGCTCATATGGTATCTCACAATGCCAGCGATATACTGCTCCACGCAAGTAGAAGCCCATTTTTAATATTCGTGTAAACCATTTAACTTTCACCACAAATGGCATGGTCTATCAGGTCAGATAAAAAAGGTGGCTTGGCAGAAATGTACCTCTCGTGGTGTAATATGTAACACTCCAAGATGTGCACTAGCTAGCGGAGAGTGGGCAGCCCCTTGGCTAAATGGTTAAAAAATTTCCGTATATGTAAAACTGGAATATTACCATTATTTTTTTTCTGAATCGGAGTAACAAGGCTTGTCTGAAGGTACACGTGCAACCTAATTTCAGATCTTTGTACCTTACTTGAAGATTTCGTTTGAAACTGAATGAAGGATATAAATCTGCGCATAGGAGAGCGGGAGGGCTCATTTGAGTTTAGTTTTTAACCTGTCAGTAAGTTTCTATAGAAAGTATATAGAAAGGGTGATCGTATAGACTTCGAAAGGAAATCATTGGATTGCTAATGTGCCCTTTTTGAGATTTAGAGTGATCGGAGGGTGGAAACCTCCCCCACCCCTCGCATTATCCAAATGTATCTGATATAAATTTTGAGATGGACATTTGTTGTCGTAAAAACTTCGAAAAACTCATTCGATTGGAAATTGAAAGGGATAGTGCCCTTTTTAATTGTCAAAAGTTTAATACAGAAAGGGTAATTGTACAAATTACGGAAGGGACTCATTGAAATAGTAATCAGAAGTTCTAGTGCTTTTTTTACGGTTAAAAGTGATCAGAAGATAGATATCCCCCCCACACTTCGTATTTTCCTGAAATGCACCTGATACAAATTTTTAGATTGCCATTTGTTGTCGTAGAAACTACGAAGAGCTCATTCGATTGGAAATTGAAAGGGTGTCCTTTTCTTTTTTAATAATCGAAAGTGATATAGAAAGGGTGATCATATAAACTACGGAGGGGGCTCATTGAATTAGTAATCAGAAGTTCTAGTGCCCTTTTTACGATTAATAGTGATCGGAGAGTGGATATCCCCCCACACTTCTTATTTTCTCGAAATGCACCTGATAGAAATTTTGAGATGACCATTTGTTGCCGTAGAAACTTCGAAAAGAGCTCATTCAATTGAAAATCGGAAGAGCTAGTTCCCTTTTTAATAGTAAAGTGTGAGGGCAGCTAATCCTCCTCCCACGCCCACCGTTTCCTTAAAAAAATCCAATCCAAATTTTCAGATAAGCATTTTGCTCAACGTAATTGACAGGTCCAGAAATTATGTCTTTGAGGATGGCAACCCCTCAGAGCTCTCATGACAAGGGCTGTAAGTTATGCCCTGGGGTATATAATGTATATACAGAAAGAGTAATCGTATAAACTTCTGATATGCCTAATTGGATAACTAATCAGAAGTTCTAGTACCTTTTTTAAGATTCAGAGTGATGGCAGGGTTGATACCCCTCCCCCACACTTCGTATTTTCCCCAGATGCATCTGATAGAAATTTTTAGATAGCCATTAGTTGTCGTAGAAACTTCGAAAAAGAGCTCATTCGATTAGAAATTTAAAGAGATAGTGACCTTTTTAGTACTCGAAAGTGATTGGAGAGCAACTAATCCTCCTTCCACGCCCACAATTTCCCCTAATATATACTATCAAAATTTTAAGATAGCCATTTTGTTCAACGTAATTGAAAGGTCCGAAAATAATGTATTTATGGATGACTACCCCCTACAGCCTTCAGGGAAGGGTTGTCAGTTATACAATGGGGGCATATAAGGTTTATATAGAAAGGGTGATCACAAACTTCGATGGGGGACTCAATGGATTTTTAATCACAAGTTTTAGTCCCATTTTTTAGATTCAGGGTGATGGGAGGGTGGATAACCCCCCCCCCAGACCTTATATATTCCCGAAATACATCTGAGACAAATTTTGAGATGACTATTTGTTGTCGTAGAAACGTCAAAAAGACCTCATACGATTGGAAATTGAAAGATCTAGTGCCCGTTTTAAGAGTTAAAACTGACAGGAGGACAAATAACCCCCTCCCGCGCCCATCATATCCCCAAACATATCCGATCAAAATTTGAGATAGTCATTTTGTTCAACGTAATTGTAAGGTCCGGAAAGTATGTCTTTGAGGATAGCCCCCCCCCCCCCCTAAAAAAGCCCTTAGGGCAAGTGTTACAAGTTATAAATACCGACGTGGACACAATGTATCATTTATTTATTTTTTATTATTATTATTTTTTTTAGATATGGGTACTTCGAATCTAAGGAGTTGTCTTCAAACTTCATAAAGGCCTGATTCGATTGGAAATTGAAAGGGCTAGTGCCCTTTTTAATAGTTGAAAGTGATTGGAAGACAACAAACCCCCCTCCCTTGTTCACCATCTCCCCAACACATCCAGTCAGAATTTCGAGACAGCCATTTTGTTCAGCATAGCAGAACGGTCCAGTAACTATGTCTTTAGGGATATTAGGCATGTCAACCCCCACAGTTATGCAACTTGCCCATTGTATTTTAAAAGTAAATGCTGATTTAAACTAAATCAAAAGGCATTGTATTTTTGGTTGCCAATAAGACACCTCGGCAATATATAGAGAACAACTGGGGGTATTAGGTTGAAACTTTTGGGGCTACTACTATTACTACTTCTGCTCTTGCAATTTAAATAAATAAAAAGAGTGTCAGTGTATCCAGGTTGACAAAAAGCATAGATAGAATCTTTTGGGAATGATATTAAGTTTTGTTTTTCAGGTCAACTTCAGGAGTTTAACAATTATATTAAAAAATACTATATGTGTCAGGATTTAAAAATGTTGAAAAAGTTCATCCAACATACAAATAGCAACCCAAAATTTGGATTCTTATAGAAAAACTGTAATGATATAATTTTTTCATGACAATAAAAAACGAAGAAAAATTAATTTAAAAGAATATTTCTACAAAAAAAGTTTTTCAAAGAAAAGTAAAGAGCTGCATTAAGCCAAAAATGATCAGAAATAAAGTCAAGTAATCTTCCAAGAGTAAAACTACTAGAAATCGCTATTAATAAATAATTGAAAATCAAAACGAACAGAAATTACAATAAATAGCCGAATCAAACTCAAAATGAGCAAAAATTAACATGAGTAGGGCCGATAACCCCCATGCCTTCCCAAGACCAGAACACAATTTGCGCTTTACTGAAAACAAAATACGTTTTAAATGTTTTCACTTTTTTTCATTTCTATAAATAAACAAATATCAAAACGTTAAGGAATAAATATCTATATATGTCAATTAAACTGACAATACACGGTCATTTGCTTTTAGGCTTTTGTTTTGTTTTGTTTTTGTTTTTTTTCAGTAAAGTGCAAATTATGTACTGGTCTCGAGACCAGCAAGATAACTTGTTGTGTAGAAAAAAGTTTTCTAAATAATTTAATAAGAAGAATAGATGAGTGGAAATGAAACTTTTGTATTGACAGGGATACCAACCTCCATCTTAAACTAAATATTACTAGACTAAACTAAACCTGCAAATAACCGTGCTAGACTTTGCCCTTGTCCGAAGGGCGGGGGTTCAATCTCTGGTGTCGCCGGTAATTTGGTTTGGAACGGGGATCAGTGGCACGACTCTGTAAGCTCGGCCAGAGACGACCCAGCTCTAAATGGGTACTTGGAGAAACCTGGGGAAAGTAAACAGGGAGGGTGTGCGAAAGCAAAGGATGGCTGGCCTCCAGTCCCCATTGCACTTCCTGGTAGAAGGGCCATGAATACGGAGATCAGCACCGTCACCAAGGACTGTGGTAACTCAATGCTGTATTACTTACATACTCTTAAACTAAAATATTACCCTCCAGAGCTCATTTTTTATACGACAAAAAGGAAGGTCGTACTCGTGAGTGTTTTCAAATTGGGTTTTATCTTTTTATAGTCTCCCCTCGTCATATTATAGGCACTTCCCTCTGCAACTGCCCAAACTAGGAGCACAATAACTTATAGCTAGATAAAACTGAATAATAAAACAGAGCACTGGAACTTCTTCTAAACAGATGCAGGGATATACGTGCGTGTTTCTTGAACAAAAATACAGGTATTTCCTGAAAAGATTATTATGTGTTGTTAGTAGCCATTATCCACTTGAATAAATGATTTATTAAGAACATCGTCAGCTTTTTAGCCAGACATCTCTGATCTCTGGAAACTTTATCAAATAAGTTAGCCGTTTTAGAAACATCTTCTTGACAGTACTTTCTGAAGTAGGTTTCTCTAAACTTTTTCTATTACATTTTAAAAGTTCTCCGAGACAAGGCAATGCAAGAGTTTAGAATCATGGGGAGGAGTCGACAGCAAAACACTTTCAAAACTTGCCAACAGATCTTTCTTAGAAATATAAAACTTTCTAGGAAAAAAAACACTAAAAAAAAATCATTTTAGTACGTCACTGGCAGAGTATGATTGAATGGTGATGGTCTCCTTGTTATTATTGGGTGATTTTTGTCTTCTTTTTATTAGCTCTCTGTTAGATGCACTTTAAACCTATCTTTCCATTTAATAATAAACAAAAATAAATCTGAACTGTAACTGTTTAATTATATTTTAATTTAAAACAAACTTACTTCAAACTTGTGTTTTGCTGGATGGAAAGGATATTTTAGTACAATTATAGAAATTTGACAACATTAAATTGCAATTTCTAAATAAAATAGGTTTTTGTTCCTTCCTCCAACTTTTGATGTTTTTCGTTTAACACTTGATAACGTTCTTCAGAGCGTAAATTTTAGTGCAACACTGACGAAGCACAGTTAAAAGTTATTGGCAATTATCTCTTTTAAACTTTATAATGAGAAAAGAAATCACCAATGTAACAGCACAAACACATAAAAAAAGACAAATAATTCAAAGGCAACAACCCAAAACAAGGGCTCATTAGGAGAATACACACTAGGCTACTGGGTTTCGGCACTTTAAATTCCCTACCCTCACTTTTACTCACTTTATGTACTCACTTTAAACACGCACTTGGGCCTAAAACCTACTTTTTCGAAAAATGACAAAACGGACTATCCCTCAACAGTATCAGAGTTTCTACAGTTATCAACAGTTAAAATTGAGAGTATCAACAGTTAACAGTATCAACAGCATCACAACAGTATCAACAGTTCAGAGTTTGTTTATTTAAAAGTAAATTTACAACAAAACAACTTCAAAACAGTGTTCCGGTGACACTCCCTGGCTAAGAAGAAAAGGCAGAGAAAACAATATACCGACAAAGTAAAGAAAAAGGAATAAAATGAATATAAGAATTGAAAAACGGAATTCAATCTCGTAATCAAAACTTACCAAAATCGCAGACTAGGCAGGGGAGTAGTGCATGATTTCAAATCAAACAATCAATAAAACTCAGATAACTCATACTCAAACGAATATCTAACCCAATCCAAAGACTCAACTCCAGGGGTATGTTAAAAATATACATATGAAACATGTATTTTCATGAGCACAATTTTAGAAATCTACCAAAATTAAATGCAAATTTCTAAGTAAACACGCGTTTAGTTCTGTCCATTAACCTTTGACTAATATCAGTTAACGTTCCATAACGCTCTACGAAGCAATAGTTTTAGTGAAAGGAGGCAGCTTTGTCGTAATTATCGGGTGATTTCTGTCTCTTTGGGGCGTTAACTACTCTCTTTTACATCCACTTCAAAACCTTTTTTTTCGCTTAATGACAATCCATAAATTATTTTACAACAGAAGCTTTTTATTAGACATAAAACTTGTTTATTCCAAACTTGGCTTCTCCTTGTCAACTCGAATTTAGGTTTTCATACTTGAAAAACCGTCAACATTAGGGAAACTCCGGATAGTTATTCCATATGCATCTTAAGATCTGAATATTTGACAAACTGTATATCTTTTATGGTTCGTAAAAATGAAATTTAAACGACTATAGTCCGCATGTTTTTCTTTATGTTTGACTTTCTGTCGGAACAGCATGTTTTATGAAGAAGAAAAGAATAAACTAGTAGCAAGATTGCGTCCGTAAAAAAAAAAAATTTCAACGCAACAATACTAGTTCCAAGTAACAGAACTAAAACTTGCAACATTGTCGAAGACCATAGTAAATAAAGCTATTATTAAGTAGAAAATAATGCATATTTCTATGTCCTAGCATTAAAGTAAGTGAAATATTTTTTTTTATAAACATATCAATGCCAAGTTCCAAAGTATAAAACTGAAATTTAAGATACTATCGCAAGACTATCTGTGCAAATGTAGCTTGCATATACCGGAAAAACACAGACACACACACACACACACACACAGACACACACACACAGACACACACACACACACAGACACACACACACACAGACACACACACACACACACAGACACACACACACACACAGACACACACACACACACACACACACACAGACACACACACACACACAGACACACACACACACACACGCTAAAGTTTTTAGTACTTTAGAAAAGCTTCTGATTCTAATTAAAAAGTCCTTGTGTTTCAAGAGTCACAGAATTGGGAAACAAGGTTGAACTTTAGCGAAAAGAGCAGGGTATTGAGGTGGGGTGAATCCTTCTTATATTCGTAATAATTTCTGTTCATTTTAAGTTTTAATGTTGTTTCTAGCTTTCAGTTGAAAAATTTGTTTTTCGTTCAGATCATTTATTGAATATGCCTAAAAATGAAGCTCCCCTCCAGTTTTTTATTGTTTTAAATAGTAGAACTGTGAAAAAGAATCCGAATTTAGCGTAAAGAACGGGGTGTTGAGAAGGGGACAGACCCTTTCATATACGAAATAATTTCTGTTCGTTTTCAGTTTTATGTCGCTCCTTATATTCAGTTAAAAAAAAACTTGTTTTTATTTAATTTCTGAACTTCTTTAAATTAATGCAGGTTTTAATTTTGGCTCATCGTACCCGGACAATTAAAACGTTATTTGCATATTATTTTGCTTTTTTTTAGGTAATTGGCTTTCTCAAGGTTTTAATCAGACGATTTTGAGAAAAAAGGCCGAGGAAGGGTGCCTACTTGCCCTCCAGTGTTTTGGTTACTTAAACAGGCCACTAGAACTTTTCATTTTATTTACAGACGTTTTTGTTAGTAACAAGTGCAGGTACTTTACGAATTAAATAGCGTAACGAACTTCTGTATTCATATATTTTTATTATGCATATGAGGGGTTCGCCCCCTCGTCAATATTTCGCTCTTTACATTAAAGTTCAAATTTTGTTCCAATTCTTTAAGAATGACCCCCAAACCTCAAAGGCCATTTTATCAGAATAGCCCGTTTGAAATGACTAAAACTACTTTAGCGCAAAGAGCAAGCTATTGAAGAGGGGACGAATATCCTCATATACGCGATAATTTCTGTTCATTTTACTTTTTGATGTTGCTCCTTATTTTCATTTGAAAAAACTTTTTTACTTAATTTCTCATTGTTTTCCTTAAATAAGGCTAGAAAATCCAGCGCCTCCTTCATGGAAATTATCTTCCCCGTGATAAATTCCTCAAAGGAAAAGCAATCCCCACGTAATCCCCCTAGCCTCCATCCCTTACCACCACCAGAAAAAATTGCCCTGAATACTTCCCAATAACCAATGTTAGCCTATATGTAAACAATAGGCAAAGTTCATAACTTACAGCCCTTACCCTGGGGACTGTGAGGGATTAAGTCGTCCTCAAAGACATACATAACAGATTTTTCGACTATGTTGAATAAAATGGCTACCTCAAAATTTTGATCCGGTGACTTTTGGAAAAAATGAGCGTGAGAGGGGGCCTAGTTTTCCTCCAGTATTTTTTTGTCGCTTAAAAAAGGCAATAGAAATATTAATCTTCGTTAAAATGAGCCCCCTCGAGACATTCTAGGACCACTGGGTCGATACGATCATCCTGGGGAAAAAGTAAACAAAAAAACAAATAAACACGCATTTGTGATCTTTCTTCTGGCAAAAAAAAAAAAAAAAAATACAAAGTTCCACATTTTTGCTAATAGGAGCTTGAAACATCTACAGTAGTTTTCTCTGATATGCTGAATCTGATTGTGTGATTTTCATTAAAATTCTGTGATTTTTAGGGTGTGTTTCCCCCTTTGTTCAGAAATAAGGCAAATTTTTTAAGGCTCGTAACTTTTGATGGGTAAGACTAAACTTGATGAAACCTATATATTTAAGATCAGCATTAAAATTCAATTCTTTTTATAGATCTATTACTGTCAAGATTTAGTTTTTTTAGTTTCGGTTACTATTGAGCCGGGTCGCTCCTTACTATAATTAAATAAAAAAAAACTAGTTTTTTTAACTGAAAGTAAGGAGCGACATTAAAACTTAAAACGAACAGAAATTACTCCGTATATGAAATGGGTTGTCCCCTCCGCAGTCCCTCGCTCTTTACGCTAAAGTTTGACTCTTTGCCACAATTCTACTTTTTAAAACAATTAAAAACTTTAGCGTAAAGAGCGAGGGACTGCGGAGGGGACAACCCATTTCATATACGGAGTAATTTCTGTTCGTTTTAAGTTTTAATGTCGCTCCTTACTTTCAGTTAAAAAAACTAGTTTTTTTTTATTTAATTTCTGAACGTTTTTGAATTAATGCATGTTTGATTTTGGCTCTCCGCACATAAATTATTGAAATGAAATTAGTATATTATTTTTTTTTTTGGCTAAATGGCTTTCTCTTAGTTTTGATAAGACGATTTTGAGAAATAAGGGGTGGGGAAGGAGGCCTAGCTGCCCTCCAATTTTTTGGTTACTTAAAAAGGCTACTAGAACTTTTAATATTCAACGAACGTTTTATTAGTAAAAACTATACCTAACTTAAGAATTAACTTACGTAACAAACTTTTATATTCTTATATTTTTATTATGTGTACGAGGGGGTTTGTACCCTAGTTAATACCTCGCTCTTTACACTAAATCGTAAGTTTTGTCCCAATTCTTTAAGAATGACCCCTGAATCAAAAAGGCCGTAGAATAAATAGTTGAAATCACTAAAAATATTTTAGCATAAAGAGCGAGGTATTTATCTCCTCCTAAATACCTCGCTCTTTATGCTAAAGTATTTTTAGAACCCCTCATATGCGTAATAATCTCTGTTCGTTTTAAATTTCAATGCTATTCCTTACTTTCATTTGAAAAAACGTTTTCATGTTTATTTTTTCATTGTTTTTTTTATAGTAATGCTAGAAAATCCTGCGCCCTTTTCACTGAATTTTTCTTCCCCCATGACATATTCCTCAAAGGAAAGATCCTCCCACAAAGCCCTCTCCCATCAACCCCACCCCCCAAACCAAAACATCCCCATGAAAACGTCTGTACACTTCCCAATAACCATTACTATATGTAAACACTGGTCAAAGTTTGTAACTTGCAGCCCCTCCCTCAGGGATTGTGGGGGAGTAAGTCATTCCCAAAGACATAGTTATTATGGTTTTCGACTATGCTGAACAAAATGGCTATCTTAAAATTTTAATCTGTTGACTTTGGAAAAAAATGAGCATGCGAGGGGGCCTATTTGCCCTCCACTTTTGGTCACTTAAAAAGGGCACTAGAACTTTTCATTTCCGTTAGAATGAGCCCTCTCGCGACATTCTAGGACCACTTGGTCGATAAGATGACCCCTGGAAAAAAAACAAAAAAAAACAAACAAACAAATAAACACGCACCCGTGATTTGTCTTCTGGCAAAAAATACAAAATTCCACATTTTTTAGATAGGAGCTGGAAATTTTTGCTATTGAGTTCTCTGATATACCGAATGCGATAGTGTGATTTTCGTCAAGATTCTATGACTTTTAGGGGATGTTTCTCCCTTTTTTCCAAAATAGGGCAAATTTTCTCAGGCTCGTAACTTTTGATGACAAAGACTAAATTAATTGAAACTTATATATTTAGAATCAGCGTAAAAATTCGATTCTTTAGATGTATCTTTTAGCATCAAAATTCCGTTTTTTAGAGTTCCGTTTACTATTGAGCCGGGTCGCCCCTTACTACAGTTCCTTACCACGAACTGTTTGAAAAGAAAATAATTCGGTATTTCGGGGCTTCTGACATTATTACTAATTTGCGGAAGTTAGGCTCAAAATTGAAAAAGGATTATATTTTTTCTCTGGGCCCCTTCCACATCTTAGTTCGTTTATTTTCCCGTTAGTTTTCACCTGTTTTCGCTTTATAGTTGTGTTATCTCTTAGCAGTTCTTTCGTTAGTTGAGTTATGGTTGTGGTATATATGTTTTATCGCTCGAATAGTTGTGTTATTTTCAAATTATACTCCATAATAGAGAGGCTACGAACACCCAGCATTGTATATTAAGCTCTTAATTTGACGTTTTTTTCTAACGTGACCAGATTCGTCCTGCGCCCTTTTCATTGATTTTTTTTCCCCCATGGCATATTTCTCCAAGGAAAGATCCTCCCACATAGCCCCCTCCCTCAACCCTACTCCCAAAACCAAAAAAATCCCCCTGAAAACGTCTGTACACTTCCCAATAACCATTATTATATGTAAACACTGGTTGAAGTTTGTAACTTGCAACCCCTCCCCCAGGGACTGTGGAGGAGTAAGTCACCCCCAAAAACATAGTTATTATGATTTTCGACTATGATAAACAAAATGGCTATCTCAAAATTTTGATCCGTTGACTTTGGGAAAAAAATGAGCGTGGGAGGGGGCCTAGATGCCCTCCAATTTTTTTGGTCACTTAAAAAGGGCACTAGAACTTTTCATTTCCGTTAGAATGAGCCCTCTTGCGACGTTCTAGGACCATTTGGTCGATACGATGACCCCTGGGAAAAAAAAAAAAAAAAAAAAAAAAAAAAAAAAACAAACAAATAAACACGCACCCGTGATTTGTCTTCTGGCAAAAAATGCAAAATTCCACATTTTTGTAGATAGGAGCTTGAAACTTCTACAGTAGGGTTCTCTGATACGCTGAATCTGATGGTGTCATTTTCGTTAAGATCCCACGACTTTTAGGGGTTGTTTCCCCCTATTTTCCTAAATAAGGCAAATTTTCTCAGGCTCGTAACTTTTGATGGCTAAGACTAAACTTGATAAAACTTATATATTTAAAATCAGCATTAAAATGCGATTCTTTTGATGTAGCTATTGATATCAAAATTCAATTTTTTAGAGTTTTGGTTACTATTGAGCCGGATCGCTCCTTACTACAGTTCGTTACCACGAACTGTTTGATTCGTTACTGTGACAAGTTTGATATGCTACAACTGAACTAAGAACCGATGAAGGCTGCATTTGATTGTTACCTCTCACTTAACTTTATAGAAGCCGAAACTTAACTCAGGAGTAAAGAGTTAAGAATCCATGGAACAGTGATGTGGACGTAATCAACTTACCTAAGATCAAACCCTTTACTGGTCTGAGAAGTGGCTTACACAGATCAAATCTTTTATATGAAAATGTATGTAAAATTACAAAAAGAAATTGCACCCACATATTTTTTGAATGCGGTATCAAAATAACGTAGGGGAGACAAATAATTAACATGGTGTTTTCGTTGAATTACAGCCAATTTATTTATGTATATCTAATCTCAAAATAATTTGGTTATGCAATTTATTATTTTTAGTCACCATAGCTATTAAAGCTACTTTAGCCAGACGAAAAATGTCGTCCCACACACAGGGCTACCTGGTGTCAGCTTAGACACCAGCTCTAAGAGTTGACCCAGCTCTAAATGGATACCTGGAGAAATTTGAGGAAGGTAAACAGGAAGGGTGTGCGAAAGCACAGGATGGTTGGCCCCCAGCCCCCCATTGCACTTCCTGGCTGAAGGGCCAAGAAACGGAGATCAGCACCGCCGGTAGGGACTGTAAAGTCTAATGCCGTGTCCTTTACCTTTTTTTCTGCAAAAGCCCAATTAAAAAAGACTCCTTCAAATACTTATCTAAAAAAGATAATCCGATTAGTTTCATATAATCAATTGCACATCCTTTTATTTATTTTGAACAAGATTTTGTCAGCCTGAAAATGAAAAAGAAGGTAGCCGAATTCTCACCTAGACGCACACATTTTTTCTTATTTGATGATGGAAAATCGGCTGCTTAGCAAAATTACTCTTTTCAAGGCCTATCTTAGCCCTTGGTTTATCATTTTGCGCTCACACCGTCAGGCAGTTGAGGTATTTGTTGATTAGAATTAGTCAGGTGTGAATGAGATTAAAGCAAGTAACACTTCTTTTGGCAGGGACATTCGCAGCAGGGGAGGGGTGTGGGCTCCCGAAATCCTAGATTTTTATTTAATCTCTGAGCAATTGTTGTTAAATTGTTGAAACCTTCTCTTTTATTAATCCACCTCTCCAAAAAATATTCCCGTGTGCGTTGTTGGCTAAAGGCAGTCAACTTTCAAGCCTTGGGTATAGGGGATAGCCACAGTCTTCTTTTATTTTCATTATAAATAAATATATATAATTATAATTTAATATACATATTACATAATATACATAAATATATATAATTATAATTATAATAAATATAATTTTGATCAAGTTACAAATGTAATCAAAATTATAATAAATATGTATATTGGATAAAGAAACAGACCTGATATGGTTTTTATTAGAACTTCCTCAGTCACACCATCTATCCTTCTGTATATTCCAAACAAGACCAGGCCGAAAGCCCCTTGAAGTTCCATATTGCTTATGCAAATCTGAGACCTAAACAAAGAAGTTTTTTTGACAATGCTGTTGTAGCAAGAGTAAAAGCCAATAAGTGATATTTTGCTACTACATATGCATTAGATAATTGATAAGGACTGATGGCAAAAACTTGAATGTCTATAAAAACGTCTTAACAAATCATTTACCATTTAATAAACTGCATCGCTATTTTTCTTTCTTTTTTTTAATTGACAGTTTTGCCACTCAAACTTCTTTTAAGATGTATCTATTCATTTTACTAAATCAAGTTAGTGGCTTCGCTGTCAATTGAAAACAAAAGCTGTAATGGAACACGTTTAAAGAATAGAAAACAAGATGAAAAAAGGTAATGGTAAGACAACTCCAGAGGGGTGCGCACTGGCTAACGCAGGTGTTGGCCATGTTAAATCAAAGTGCATAACCAAACAATTAACAAGTTGTGAGTAAGTGCTATTTGAAGTTTCAAAGTTCCATGACAAAGGTCTGCAGGGGCGTAGCTAGAGTATTTTATTGGGGGGAGGGAAAGAGAGGTTGCTATTTCAGTAGGTGCTTTTAAAGTGGTGGTGAAGAAAACTAACTATGTAACTGACACGCTACTTTGTGAAGTTAAAAACACTACGCAATATATTATAAACAATAAGCACATATTAAACCATCATAAATTAAGTGCTGGTGCTTGGTTTTGACTAAAATTGTCAGCCTTTAGCTGCTGTAGACGACAGTAGCAAAAACAAGCTTTCAGGTGGGCGAAGGAGAATGTCGAAAACACTCAGCTTTTTTCAGCCAGATTCAGCACTAATATTATATATATATATATATATATATATATATATATATATATATATATATATATATATATATATCTATATATATAAAAATAAGTTGTCTGTCTGTGGATGTGTGGATGGATGTGTGGATGGATGTGTCAGGTGACGTCACCTGAAAAAACTGGATCAGGTGACGTCAAAACTGAAAAAACTAAAAAAAGGCAAAAACTACAAAAAAAACTAAAAACTAATAACAAAAATAAAAAAGCTAAAAAACTAAAAAAACTATAAAGGTAAAAACCAATAAAAAACTAAAAAAAAACTGAAAAAACTAAAAAAAGGCAAAAACTATAAAAAAAAACTAAAAACTAATAAAAAAAGTAAAAAAGCTAAAAAACTAAAAAAACTAAAAAAACTAAAAAAAGGTAAAAAACTAAAAAAAATAAAAAATAAAAAAAAAACTAAAAAAAAGGAAAAAACTGAAAAATAAGCTAAAATAAAGGTAAAAACCAATAAAAAACTAAAAAAAAAAAAGGAAAAAACTAATAAATGACGACACTCAAAGAGAAAGCGACCAGGACAAAAGGAATGTTCGATTAGCAATCAACAAAGCACCGGGACACAGGGAGTATAAATGACGACCAGGACATAAGTAAAAAAAAAAAACTATCTATATATATAAAAATAAGTTGTCTGTGGATCTGTGGATCGTGGATCAGGTGACGTCACCTGAAAAAACTGGATCAGGTGACGTCAAAACTGAAAAAACTAAAAAAAGGCAAAAACTACAAAAAAAACTAAAAACTAATAAAAAAAAACTAAAAACTAATAAAAAAGCTAAAAAACTAAAAAAACTAAAAAAAAGGCAAAAACTACAAAAAAAACTAAAAACTAATAAAAAAAATAAAAAAGCTAAAAAACTAAAAAAACTAAAAAAACTAAAAAAAGGTAAAAAACTAAAAAAACTAAAAACTAAAAAAAACTAAAAAAGGTAAAAACTAAAAGAACTAAAAAAGAAAAAAATAAATGACGACACTCAAAGAGAAAGCGACCAGGACAAAAGGAATGTTCGATTAGCAATCAACAAAGCACCGGGACACAGGGAGTATAAATGACGACCAGGACACAAGTAAAAAAAAAATTAACAAAACTAAAAAGAAGGTAAAAACTACAAAAAAACTAAAAAGAAAAAAAAACTAAAAACTAATAAAAAAACTAAAAAATCTAAAAATCTAAATAAACTAAAAAAGAAAAAAAAAGGAAAAAAATAAAGGAGAAAAACAAAACTAAAAAACGAATGTATATACAGACCGGTACACCGGGATACAAATGACGACCGGGACACAGGGAATATAAATGACGACCGGGACACAGGGACACAACTACAACGGGGACACCGGGGGAAACAGGGGGATATAAATGACGACCGGGACAAAAAAACTAAAAAGAAAAAAAAACTAAAAACTAATAAAAAAACTAAAAAATCTAAAAATCTAAATAAGCTAAAAAAGAAAAAAAAAGGAAAAAAATAAAGGAGAAAAAATAAACTAAAAAACGAATGTATATACAGACCGGGACACCGGGATATTATATGTTGCATGTTCAAGAGTCGGTAAACCTGACAATCTATTTATATGCAAAGACAATGGGACAGCAAAGAATGTTGTATATTCGCAAGTTTTACGTAGTTAAAACCATATATATATATATCTATCTATATTCACAGGTGGGACATAGGGACACAACTACAATGGCGCGTAACTATTATGGCGCGTAACGACTTACGCGCGCGGGGGGGCTTGGGGGGGGCGCGAAGCGCCCCCACCAACTAGGTGTTGGGGTGGCGCGAAGCGCCACCCCAACAGCTAGTATATATATATATATATATATATATATATATATTTATATATATATATAATAAATATAATATATACCCCCCTCCACTTCTCCCGGTCCCCACACCCAGCACAGGTTGCTCGATCTCCTAATTGAACCAAGCTCTATTCTAATAGCCCTGTTTATCACGCTATTCATTTGCTCGCAATTTTGAATTGATATTTGACTCTGTAAGATTTGATTTGTTGTGCTAAAACTTTTAATACACATGATTTATTGAAACATTATTTATAATTTTTTATTAAATTTATTTGTTTGTGGGATCGCCCATTTATATTAATAAATAGCATTGGCATCAGCAGACCACATAAAGCCGAAACAAACATCATAGGCAGCGTAATAGCGCTGCCTATGATGTTATGTTTTGATATAGTGTTTATTTATTTTTCCGTTTTCTTTGGCACTGAGAATGACTTGGCGGAGGTCCAAATATTTGCTTATTTCCTTACCCTCGCTATTCTCTGCTTTCTGATTTTTTATTTTCTCTTCTTTGTTTCATTCGACCGTACTTCAAATTTGAAAGTATTCGTAAAAAAAAGTAAGAATTATTAGCTTATCCGTTGGGCATTTTTTGACACAGAATATCCAGAAAATCTGAATAAATCTTGGCACCATTGCGGCAGAAACCTTAAATTGATTAAAAATTGCCAGGGATACCGTTGGAAGGGAAAATTGACTCAAAGAGTTTGAAAATTACCTTCTCCTTTTTAGAGAAAAACGAATTCTACAAAAATTAAATTAAAGTTTTTCTTTTGTAAATCTGGGTATACACATTTCCGGAGGGGGGTTATACTATATATCGTTTTTACGTCTAAACTTTCCTTTCACAAGCAAAGCTAGGTCTCTTAGTGCAGCATGATAAAACTGATAACAATAGAAAAAGAAAATGGGTTGGTACCGCCTATGCGTACACAAAAAATTTTTAATTGTAAGAAAAATATAAATATTTTGTTTATATTCACTTAATTCTAATTTCAGCAGAAATTTTGTGCCGCATGCTGATGCAGAGATAAATGTCCCACAAGTAGCGCAGACGTTTTGTGAAATGCGACTGATTTCAGTCATAATTCGCAGTACATTTGTGTCAATTCTTTTTTTTTTAGCTGGTTATAAGAAATACTTAGAAAAGCAAAAACAGCAAGAAGGTAGCATAATATTACACTTAGAGGCAGTTTTATATTTACTTATTAGTATGTAAATCCGAAACGTATAAAATAGGATGTTCTCGTTGCTTGTTAGGCGTTTGAATTACAAATTTGGAGCTTACAAAATTAAAATTTGGAGCTTATGTCAGCTATTATTATCAACGCTTATTAGGTATTTCGATGACAAATAAGAGAATCGGAGTTTCAATTAAATACTGGAAATAAAAATTAAAACAATTAAAGGATTCCTGGAGCGGATCCCCCTCTACCAAATTACATGACCAAACTACAACAAATTTGACACGTCTCGTTATAGTACAAATATTATGAAAAGCAAAAGTATTATTTTCTTTTTCAATGATCTCTTTTTCATTCAGAAAAGTGGAAAAGTGGAAATTTCATTTCCACTTTTGAAAGTTTTAAAAACAAGATAATATAATCTTAAACTGATATATTTTAGAAATTAAAAGCAGCTTTAATATCGGGGGAAAAACTGACCTGAGCAAATGTGGAGAAACAGGAAGCATGGAACATTTTTTTTTTTTTGCCAATAACTGGACTCCTCACCCCTTTCTTCAAATTCGGCCTCCCTCACCTATGAAAATGCTGGGTATATACCAGCAATACTCAAAGACGCTCAACTTAATGAACTCAAATTAATACATCGTCTTCCAAATAGACAATACACACGATAAGCCAATACAAATGTAAACTCATTTATGTCACAATTGTTTTGCATAGTTTGAATAATACATAACCAAACTTGTAAGCTAAGTAACATTCTATGATAATTTACCCAGGGTCGAACCCAAATTTATATTAGGAGTGGTAAGTAAAGGTGAGTTAAGGTATTAAAAAAAAGGTATTGTCTGTGTTTTAGCTCCGCGTGAAATACTGAAATGGTGCAACAAACCCATTATGTCACATTAGGGGGCTCTACCCTCATAGTTGGACTAAAGGCACAAATGGTAGTATGGGCTCAGTCAGGATCTTCAGGCAGAACATAGACTTGACTTCCGCTATTATGTTTCAAGTTCAAGTTCTTTTTTTTCAATAAATATAAAAAACTCTACAATTCAAAAAAAATCTCCAAGGGCCTAGAGGTCCATTAACTGGGAAACTTGATCTCCTCAATTGGGAGCGTTTCGCTTTCTGGTCGGCAACATTTTATTTGACAAAATTTGTGTCTTATGCCAATTGGCTAAGAATTGGGAATGATATTGAGAATTTGAAAAAAAATACATCATCTGATCAAACAGTTCGTGATAAAGAACTGAACTAAGGAGCGACCCGGTTCAATAGTAACCAAAACTCTAAAAAAATGGGATTTTGACACTAATAGATACATCATAAGAATCGGATTTTTATGTTGATTTTAAATATATAAGTTTCATCAAATTTAGTCTTACGCTAAAGTTTTTTTTATTGTTTTAAAAAGTAGAGTTGTGAGAAAGGGTCAAACTTTAGCATAAAGAGCGGGGCGTTTAGGAGGGAACAGCCCCCTTCATATACGGAGTACTTTCTGTTCGTTTCAATGTCGATACTTACTTTCAGTTGAAAAAGCTTGTTTTTTTTTATTTAATGACAAAAAAACTGTAATTGTACTGGCTCTTGTTGTATGACGCTCTCTTCGGTTAAACATATTCTTAGTAGAATAGGGTTTATGATCCATGTAAACATTTGATTTTGCGACAAACATACAACTGTGACTTGAAACAAAAGTACATGATGCTCATATCACTCGACTCTGATGTTTTCAGATTTATCAATTCATCGAACCACAGTTAATTCGCTTAGACTAATTCTTAAAGAATTATCTAAACTTGCCTAAAATGAAGACATTTTTTTGATTTTGGCGCACGAAAAAAAAAAAATTTCAACATATTTTTAAATTAAAAAATAAATCAATTTTCAAAATATAATCGGTAGATGGACATGTAGGCTAAAATAATTTTTTAATAAAGAAGGCCTCCATATGCAATTATCAGTTTTGATAATAACGGGCGAAAATAATAATAATAATAATAATAATAATAATAATAAAAAAAAAAACAGAAGAAAAATCAGCAGAAAAAATCAGTAAAAACGTAAAAGCAAAAACATATGGCACCAAACACCTTAGGAAGGTGCAGCTTTGCTTTGAACATGTGCTTTTCTTCAGGTATCAACAGATAGGTAACGTATGAATTTATACAGACGAAAAGTGCTATTCAAAAGTACCTAATAAATCTTGCTAATATATTTTTACGGTTCGACAGCGCAACATATATACATATATATTTTATACATTATATATATACATAATATATTATATATTGTTATATAATATTATATAATATTATAATTTAATATATATTATTATATATAATATATAATTAATATATATTATATTATAATATATAAAATATAATATTATAATATAACATATATAAATATATTTATTTATATATATATCATATATTTATATACATTACATATTATATATTATATATATTTTATACATTACATTTTATTTTTATACATTATATTATTAAATCGAATTTCTATATCAAGATTTTATCATTTTCAAACATTCAACAGAAAGCCGTTGTTATCACGTATGCATATTAATACCACCCAGTTCGCTCGCAACTTCTACAAAAGTCCTATGAAAATTTTCGTTTTAAGGGCAACGAGTATCTAGAATTTTACGCGAATACTATGGTTGAGAATAGTAAAAAAAAATCTTAACTATTTAATAACTTCTACAGAAGTCTGGTAAAATCGGCTAATGTATTATACCATATTCGGTTAAAGGAGGTGGGCTTCGCAATCTTCCACAAACCTTAAAACCGTTAATAATTTAACTATATGACGAATTATACTTACTTACGAAACGACTGCCTGTCCATGAATTATTCTTTGCGGTTGAATGTGTATGGCTATGCTGTTTGACCTATGTAACGAGATTAAATAGAAAAAAACAAGTTTTTTTAACTGAAAGTATTGAGCGACGTTATAACTTAAAACGAACAAAAATTACTTCATATATGAAAGGGGTTGCTCCCTCATCAACGCCCCGCTCTTTACGCTAAAGTTTGTCTCTTTCTCTCAACTCTACTTTTTTAAACAAAAAAAAACTACTTTTTTTTTAATTTCTGAGGTTTTTGAATTAATGCATGTTTTGATTTTGGCTCTCCGCAGATGAATAATTAAAACGAAATTTGCACATTTATTTTTTTGGCTAAATGGCTTTCTCAGAGTTTTAATTGAATGGTATTGAGAAAATAAGGAGCTGGGGAGGAGGCCTAGTTGCCCTCTAATTTTTTGGTTACAAAGCTTCAATTTTGTCCCAATTTCTTACGAATGACCCATGAATCAGAAAGGCCGTAGAATAAATAGTTGAAATTACTAAAAATACTTTAGCACGAAGAGCTGGGTATTAGGAAGAGGTGAACCCCTCATATACGTAACAATTTCTGTTCGTTTTAAGTTTTAATGCTGCTCCTTACTTTCAGTGGAAAAAACTTTTTCATATTTATTTTTTCATTTTTTTTAAATAATCCTAGAAAATCCTGCTCTCCGTTCATAAAAATTTTCTTCCCCCATGATCAAATCCTACATGGAAAGTTCCACCGGCATATTCCCCTCTTCTTAACCCTTACCCTTCCCCCCCCCCAACCTAAAAATCACCCTGAAAACTTCTGTACACTTCGCAATAACAATTACTATGTGTAAGCACTGGTCAAAGTTTGTAACTTGTAGCCCTTCCCGCGGGGACTGTGGGGGAGTAAATCGTCCACAAAGACATAGTTATAAGGTTTTTCAACTATGCTGAATAAAATAGCTATCTCAGAATGTTGATCCGGTGACTTTGGGAAAACAATTAGCGTGGGAGGGGGCCTAGGTGCCCTCCAATTTTTTTGGTCACTTAAAAAGGGAACTAGAACTTTTCATTTCCGTTAGAATGAGCCCTCTTGCAACATTCTAGGATCGATACGATCACCGCTGGAAAAAAAAAACAATAAACACCCATCCGTGATCTGCCTTGTGGCAAAAAATACAAAATTCCACATGTTTGTAGATAGGAGCTTGAAACTTCTACAGTAGGGTTCTCTGATACGCTGAATCTGATGGTGTGATTTTCGGGGGTGT
This sequence comes from Artemia franciscana, assembly GCF_032884065.1. Classification (NCBI taxonomy): domain Eukaryota; kingdom Metazoa; phylum Arthropoda; class Branchiopoda; order Anostraca; family Artemiidae; genus Artemia; species Artemia franciscana. Next base: position 47,716,960 of record NC_088873.1, read on the forward strand.
TTCCCCCCATTTTCTGACATAAGACAGATTTTCTCAGCCTCGTAACTTTTGATGGGTAAGACTAAACTTGATGAAACTTGTATATTTATAATCAGAATTAAAATGCAATTCTTTTGACGTAGCTATTGGTATCAAAATTCCGTTTTTTAGAGTTTTGGTTACTATTGAGCCGGGTCGCTCCTTACTACAGTTCGTTACCACGAACTGTTTGATGGATGAGTAGGGTTAAGGCCTTGTTCAAGTACTTATCTATACTAGTTACTAATGTAGGAAAACTGTCTTCCTTTTCTTATATTAAATAAAAAAAACGAGTTTTTTTAACTGAAAGTAAGGAGCGACATTAAAACTTAAAACGCACAGAAATTACTTCGTATATGAAAGAGGCTGCTTCCTCATCAACGCCCCGCTCTTTACGCTAAAGTTTGACTCTTTCTCTCAATTCTTCTTTTTAAAACAGTAAAAAACTTTAGCGTAAAGAGCGGGGCGTTGATGAGGAAGCAGCCTCTTTCATATACGAAGTAATTTCTGTGCGTTTTAAGTTTTAATGTCGCTCCTTACTTTCAGTTAAAAAAACTCGTTTTTTTTATTTAATTTCTGAACGTTTTTGAATCAATGCATGTTTTGATTTTGGCTCTCCGCAGAGGAATAATCAAAACGAAATTTGCATATTTTTTTTGGGAGGGGGGGCTAAATGGCTTTCTCATAATTTTGATCGAATGATTTTGAGAAAAAAAAAGCGGGGGCGAAGCCTAGTTGCCCTCCGATTTTTTGGTTAATTAAAAAGGTAACTAGAACTTTTAATTTTTTACGAATCTTTTTATTGGTAAAAGATTTACGTAACTTATAAATTAGCTTACGTAAAGAACTTTTGTATTCTCATGTTTTTATTACATATATGAGGGGATTCGCCCCATCGTCAGTACCTCGCTCTTTACACTAAAGCTTAAATTTTATCCCAATTCATTAAGAATGACCCCTGAATCACAAAAGCCGTAGAATAAATAGTTGAAATTACTAAAAATACTTTAGTGTAAAGAGCTAGGTATCATAAGGAGGTGAGCCCCTTATATGGGTAATAATTTCTGTTTGTTTTAAATTTTATTGCTGTTCCTTACTTCCAGCTGAAAAAGCTTTTTCACATTTATTTTTTAATTTTTTTTTTAAATAATGCTAGTAAATCCTGATCTCCCTTCAAGGAAGTTTTCTTCTCCCATGACAAATTCTCGATGGAAACTTCCCCCAGCATATCCCCCTCTTCTCAACCCCTCCCCCCAACCAAAAAAATCCTCCTGAAAACGCCTGTATACTTCCCAATAACCAATACTATATGTAAGCACAGGTCAAAGTTTGTAACTTGTTGCCCCTCCCACGGGGACTGTGGGGGAGTAAGTCGTCCCCAAAGACATACTTATAAGGTTTTTCGACTACGCTGAATAAAATGGCTATCTCAGAATTTTGATCCGTTGACTTTGGGAAAATAATTAGCGTGGGAGGGGGCCTAGGTGCCCTCCAATTTTTTTGGTCACTTAAAAAGGGCACTAGAACTTTTCATTTCCGTTAGAAAGAGCCCTCTTGCAACATTCTAGGACAACTGGGTCGATACGATCACCCCTGGGAAAAAAAAAAAAAAAAAAAAAAAAAAAACAAATAAACACGCATCCGTGATCTGCCTTCTGGCAAAAAATGCAAAATTCCACATTTTTGTAGATAGGAGCTCGAAACTTCTACAATAGGGTTCTCTGATACGCTGAATCTGATGGTGTGATTTTCGTTAAGATTCTATGACTTTTAGGGGGTGTTTCCCCCTATTTTCTAAAATAACGCAAATTTTCTCAGGCTCGTAACTTTTGATGGGTAAGACTAAACTTGATGAAACTTATATATTTAAAACCAACATTAAAATGCGATTCTTTTGATATAGCTATTGGTATCAAAATTCCATTTTTTAGAGTTTCGGTTACTATTGAGCCGGGTCGCTCCTTACTACAGTTCGTTACCACGAACTGTTTGATTCGGTTGTGTGTTTGTTTCTGTGTTTGTGCTGTTGCATTGGTGATTTCTTTTTTCACTATTATTCATAGAGCCTTATTTTTTCCTTCCAGCTTCAAACAGTGCGAAGACAGTATTTTTCACGTTAAGGTTACGAATAGCTACTTGTGCAAAAGTCTGGGAACCCATGGAAAACAGATTTAAAAACTATTGTCTAAAGTACCTCTTCAACGTTCATGGTCAAGAAAACTCAGCCAATGATTTAGCAGTTTTAATCTTAATTTTATGTCCGTTCTGCTTTTTGTGTACAAAAATGACTGTTTTAAATTCAAGATTGACTGATGACTTGCAGAACAATTCAAATATTTAGAGCATTATTTGGACAAAAAGAGGGTTACTTCTGAATGATGAAGAATCAGTGATTGCAATCATTGGCAGAGAGGCTCATCAAGACAGTATTGTTGCTTATGAACCGCAAAGAAACACGATTTGATAAGACATTTGAATACGTGGGTTGCATCTCTTAATATCTGGTAAACTAAGCATTCTAGTTGAAGATTCAACTTTTAAAAGAGAAAAAAGATGGGATGTCTAGAGAAACCTGCTTGGACTCGTAAGCGTTAAGGACGCAAAAAAAAAGATCCCTGAAAAGAAACCAAGGCATAGAGGTTGTCCGGACAGCCCCCCCCCCACCCCCCAAAAAAAGCTTGACATTTCTACAATTGTTACGAGGTTTATTCGAATTATTCATGTATCGTATAATTCATGTATTTCTGCACATATTTTCCAAGTCCTACTCTATCCCGAAGCAGAATCTTGTGTTCCTTGCAAATTTTTTTTTAGGAAGGCGGAGTTTTGCAAAAATAAACCCCACAATCAGGTGAACGGTGGGAAAATTAAAGAAATTTTTAGAAAATATAAACATTTCTTAAGTTTTTGCCTGAAAGTGTAGTCTTAAATGACCCTAGAAGCAGTTCCTCTCATCCTTTAACATTAAAGTATCGTTTGCGCTTTAATGAAGATTAAATAAAAAAAACTAGTTTTTTTTAACTGAAAGTAAGGAGCGACATTAAAACTTAAAACGAACAGAAATTACTCAGTATATGAAAGTGGCTGTTCCCTACTCAACGCCCCGCTCTTTACGCTAAAGTTTGACACTTTCTCTCAACTGTACTTTTTAAAACAGTAAAACACTTTAGCGTAAAGAGCGGGGCGTTGAGGAGGGAACAGCCCCTTTCATATACGGAATAATTTCTGTTCGTTTTAAGTTTTAATGTCACTCCTTACATTCAGTTAAAAAAACTCTTTTTTTTATTTAATTTCTGAACATTTTTGAATTAATGCATGTTTTGATTTGGGATCTCCGCACATGAATAATTAAAACGAAATTTGCACTTTAATTTATTTTTTGGCTAAATGGCTTTCTCATAGTTTTGATCGGATGATTTTGATAAAAAGGAGCGGGAGAGAAGGCCTAGTTACCCTCCAATTTTCTGGTTACTTAAAAAGGCAACTAGAACTTTTAATTTTACGAATGTATTTATTAATAAAAATTTACGTAACTCCCGAAAATAACTTACGTAACGAACTTCTAAATTCGTATTTTTTTATTACATATATGAGGGGGTTCGTCCTCTCGTCAATACCTCGCTCTTTACACTAAAGATTAAATTTTGTCCCAATCCCTTAAGGATAACCCCTGAATCACAAAGGCAATAGAATAAATAGTTGAAATTAATAAAATTAATTTGGCATAAAGAGCAAGGTATTAGAAGGAGGTGAACCCTTCATATGTGTAAGAATTTCTATTCGATTTAAGTTTAATGCTGCTCCTTACTTTCAGTTGAAAAAACTTTTTCATATTTTTTTTTTAATTGCTCTTTAAAAAAATGCTCTTCATGGAAATTCTCTTCCCCCTTGGAAATTTCCCCCCGAAAAACCTCCTCCCCTCAACCCCAAAACCAAAAAAATCCCCCTGAAAGTGTCTGTAAACTTCCAAATAACCGCTACTATGTGTAAACACTGGTCAAAGTTTGTAACTTGCAGCCCCTCCCACGGGAACTGTGGGGGAGTAAGTCGTCCCCAAAGACATATTTTTTTTTGGTTTTTTGACTATGCTGAACAAAATAGATATCTCAGAATTTTGATCCAGTGACTTTGAGAAAACAATAAGCGTGGGAGGGGGCCTAGTTGGCCTCCAATTTTTTTGGTCACTGAAAAAGGGCATTAGAACTTTTCATTTCAGTTAGAATGAGCCCTCTCGCGACATTCTAGGACCACTGAGTCGATGTAATCACCCCTGGAAAATAAAACAACAAAGAAACAAACAAATAAACACGCATCCGTGATCTGTCTTGTGGCCAAAAATACAAAATTCCACATTTTTGTAGATAGGAGCTTGAAACTTCTACAGTAGGGTTCTCTGATAGGCTGAATCTGATGGTGTGATCGCTGAATCTGATTTTTATTAAGATTCTGTCACTTTTAGCAAGTGTTTTCCCCTATTTTCGAAAATTAGGAAAATTTTCTCAGGCTCGTAACTTTTGATGGGTAAGATGAAACTTGATGAAACTTATATATTTAAAATCAGCATTAAAATGCAATTCTTTTGATATAACTGTTGGTATCGAAATTCCGGTTTTTAGAGTTTCGGTTACTATTGAGCCGGGTCGCTCCTTACTACAGTTCGTTACCACGAACTGTTTGATTCAGGTAATAAGAAAATCAACCTTTCGCTTGAAAACCGTGGTTTTTAAAGTTTTTTCTATTTTTTAATGATGAATTTTTTGTGCAAAATCATATTTTAGGGATGCCAGATTAAACCATAAAAATAAGTTGGCAAAAAATTATCCAATTAACTTCCATTAGAACAATCGGTTGATTCCAGAAGATAACAAATACCTTCTTAAACTGCTTGTTGTTTTAAGCTTATTTTTCGCTGATCTTTAATCCACGTCAGGTGTCTGTTTTTTTTTTTTCCAAACTTAGCGCCTGCCACTTTCATAAACTGGATAGTTGCAAATGGAGATCTTATTCATTAGAAATTGAATTCCTAGTTTCCTTATTTTGGAAGATATATAAAGTTCAGTAAGTTTGCATTTAGCCAATTCAAAAAACCAAATTTCATTTTCACTGTCCTTGGTCCGTTTGCAGAGGAAACATATTATATTATATTCTTCCAGAGAAACTGGGATACTCATTTGAAAGATATCACTGTCCAGGAGTAATATGAAAGCAAGATTGAGATTGTTAGATCAAGTTTTAGGATGAAGAATGTTAGGTTGCCAAAAATTGTGTGCAGCGATCCAGCCAGGGCCAAACGAAAAATAAGACGTCCATGGGGCAGAATGGGAACAGGTCACAAGAAAAGATTTGAAGGAAGTAGAAACTTCATGGGAGGAAGTAAGTAGGGAAGCTATAACCAGAATAGGATGCAAGAGAAGCTTCTGCAGCTGAGTTGGCCTCGGGCAGATTGATAGAGTTATTTTTTTCCGTTTGGGAGTTCGTGCAACCAATAAGCGAATACGTCTCTTAGGATAATCCAAAGGTGGTATTTGTGCCAATTTACCTGGTTGTGGATGAAGCTCACATCACACAATGGCACCAAAAGGGAGAAGATGATGGAGAAGGCGACCGCACTCTTCCACAAAATATGATCCGGCTTCAGTGACTATATCTGCTTGTTTTGAACTGAATCTAGTTGCCTATCGCTACGGTATTTCTTTTTACTGTCACTCTACTTCAAACCGACAATTCTCCTGTATCATTTGCCAAAGTCTTAATTTTTCTTTTTCTTTTCTTTTCTTTTTTTTCTTCTTTTATTTTCCTCTCCTTTTTCGTATTGTATTTATTTGTATATGTACCGGGGTTGTAAGCCCAAACAAGCTTTGATTCGGGCCATTTGCTTGTTCCGTTTTGTTTATTTATATTAATAGACCCATCTTTCTCTCTTTATCTCTCTCTCTCTTTATTTTAAACATAATTATTTAATTTTTTTAATAACATCACCTAGAAAAATTTGTTTGCTTAATGGTAAAGTATTTCTAGATTTTCGAGACACGATTAAATATATTTCGGCAACGTTTTCTGGATCCAAAGATCGTTTCCTACGAATTCAAAAGAGACCAAAGAAAACATCAGAATTGGAAAATTACATCACTTGACACCCAATTTACACCCTAGGCGAGGTCAGAAGGGGTAAAAACACCATTTGTGGTATTATAATAATGTATTACTCGATTGAAAAAATATGTAATTGAAAGGTTTTTCTTATTCATTCAAGTAAAACAAAGCCAAAAATGTCATCATAATTGAAAAATTCCATCCCTTGGTACCCCATTTCCACCCAAGATGAGGTCGGATGGGGTAAAAATACTATTGTGATATTATAGTAATATATTAAACAATTGAAAGAAAAATATGATTGATAGATCGTTCCCTATTAACTCAATACCGGGGAGACCAAAAATGACATCAGAATTGAGAATGTCCTCGCTTAATACCTATTTTCTCCGTTTTTCAATTATGTATCATATTGTTACAATATCATAAATGGTATACACCCCATCTAACCTCGGCTAGGGTGGGAATGGGATAGCTAACTAAGTGATTGAAATTTTCAATTCTGATGTAATTTTTAGTCTATCCCGACTTGAATTAATTGAACACGACCTTTCAACCCATCAGATACTTCATAAATTAACATTTCGGTTTTTCATCCCCACTCTGACCTTGCTTGGGAGGAAACGGGTACTAAGCAATGGAATTTTGCAATTCTGATATCATTTTCGGTCTCTGCGGACTTGAGTTAATGGGAAACTGATTTTCAATTATATTTTTTTTAGTAAATTACGTATTAAATTATTATAATACCACATATGGTTGTTTTTTCTTACTCCTTCTGACCTCACCTAAGGTGGAAATGGGGTATCAAGTTACTTAATTCTTAAATTCTGACGTCATTTTCGGTCTCTCCAGTCTCGAATTAATAGAAAATGACCTTTCGACCCACGAGATAATGCATAACTTAACATTTCAATTTTTACCCCACTCTGATCTTGCTTGGATGGAAATGGGGTACTAAGCGATGGAATTTTCCAGTTCTGATGTCATTTTTGGGTTCCCCGAACTTCAATTAATAGGAAAAGACCTTTTAATTCAGAAAATGTTGCAGAAATTTAAATTCGAGATCCCCCTTCCTTCCCCTCTTTTCCCTGAAAAAAGGATATTTCTGCACGACTGATTTTGGATATGTTATTAAGCGAATTTCTTTGAATATTTAGGTGCCAAAATATTTCTGTTGCTCAAATACCAGGTCAAAACCATACTTTTACTAGACTATTTCTTTTTCAACCGTTCATGGACAGTAAAATGGACAGTAGGCGAAAAGCTGTCCACGTGAAAGAACCAAAACCTCCCAAAAGAGAGGATATTATAAAGATAGCCTAAATATACTGAAACAAACTAATTTTCATACTGATTTTTTAACGATCAAATCTTCAAATTGCTTTCTTCTTATATAAAGTAAAATAATCACAGAAATGTGCAGATTTATACAATATTTGGCGAAACTATATTACTTTTTCTTCCGAAAGATACTACTTTCTCCAGCCTTCCCTGTGGAACAAGAGCCAAGAGCTCATATGGCACTTGTGACGAGGTCGTAAGAGCCAAGAGCTTCTTCACACTAAGTTTCATTACGATCTCTCCACTGTAAGCGTTTTCCAAAATTTCTGGTTTCCCCTCCAGCTCCCCCCAATGTCACCGGGTCAAGTCGGAATTTAAAATAAGAGCTCTGAGGCACGTGGTCCTTCTAAATATCAAATTCCATTAGGGTCCGATAGCCAGTTCGTAAGTTAAAAATACCTCATATTCTCTAATTTTTCCGAATTAACCGTCCTTCCGCTCCTCCCAGATAGTGAAATCGGGGAAGCGACTATTTCTAATTTAATCTGGCCAGGTCCCTGATACGCCTGCAAACTGTAAGCGATCGCTATATTGATCACGTATCTAGTTTCGGATCTTCTTCATGTAAAAATTGGGGTGGCCCGAGATTCCAACCTGAGACCTCTCGTACCCTAAGAGAGAATCATACCCCTAGACCACAAGCTATACTTAAGAAGAACAGTCATTTATTTTATCGACAAATAAAATTCTTCTCAACTATCTTGTTCACTCGCTCCCCCCCCCCAGATGGTCGAATCGCGGAAAAATCTATTTCTATTTTAATATAGTCTGGTCTCTGAAACGCCTGCCAACTTTCATCGTTCTAGCTTATCTGGAAGTGCCCAAACTAGTAAATCCCCCCTAACTCCCCCAAAGAGAGCGGATCCGGTCTGGTTATGTTAATAAATTATCTAGGACATATGCTTATTCTTCCCACCAAGTTTCACCCCGATCTATCCACTCTAAGCGTTTTTCAAGATTTCCAGCTCCCCCTCCAACTCCTCCCAATGACACTGGATCTGGTCGGGATTTGAAATAAGAGTATGAGGTCCTTCTAAATGTCAAATTTCATTAAGATCCGATCAGTCGTTCGTAAGTTAAAAATACCTCATTTTTGTCAAATTTCTCCGAATTACCCCCCCCCCCCAACTCCCCCCAAAAGAGAAGATCTCTTTCGGTTATGTCAATCACCTATCTAGGACTTGTGCTTATTTTTGCAAACAAGTTTCATCCCGATCCCTCCACTCTAAGCGTTTTCCAAGATTTCAGGTTTCCCCCTCCAACTCCCCCCAAAGTCACCGGATCTGGTCGGAATTTAAAATAAAAGCTCTGAGACAAGATACCGTTCGAAATATCAAATGTCATTAAAATCTGATCAGCCGTTCGTAAGTTAAAAATACCTCATTTTTTCTAATTTTTCTAAATTAACCGTCCGTCCACTCCCACCAGATGATCGAATCGGAGAAACGACTATTCCTAATTTAATCTGTTTGATCCCTGATACGCCTGCCAAATTTCATCGTCCTAGCTTATCTGGAAGTGTCCAAAATAGCAAAACCGGGACAGACAGACCGACAGAATTTGCGATCGCTATATTTATGTCCCTTGTTTGCCAACAATGAAGCGTTTGTAGATACTCGTGATATGGTTAAAGTACGATGAGAAATTGCCAAAGATTGTCTTTTTTGGCCAATCGTTTAGGACTAGAAGGAAAGCAGGTCGTTCTAGTTAGGGGTGAAAGGATGTCGTAAAGAAAGAGTTAAGGGAATGGGAACTTCCTGAGAAGGTGTAAAGAAAGTCTTTGAATAGATTGGGATGTAGAAGGAGCGTGCGTAGCTGTTTTATCCTCAGGCGGCTTGGCGTTGCGGTGAGCTGTTAATAGTAGTAGTAAGAACACTAAATGTGGTACCATATAGCTCCTTTTTCTATCTTTTTTTTTCAGATAGACATCGCTAGATAGGATAGTTAAATGGCATACCTCGTAGATAGAACGTATGTCAAAACTGGTCATGGTGCTGCTCAGCAAGACTACCTGCAGCAGATAACTTATGGCTAGGAGTTTCTAAAAGGAAGTTTTGCTAGACAATTTCATTCGAGGGAGAGGTTGAGAATTTTTTACGTGCATTTTTAAACCAATTTTCGAATTTGACAAATAATTCTGAATTTTGTTAAAGAGATACAGTCTTTTTATATGCATTTTTACAGCCAAATTACGAGTCAGAGAAACATCTGGGAAGCGAGGAGGGATAGGCTACAAACTTATTACACCCATGCCCCCCGCTGGATATGGCCCTTAGCAAAATATTTATTAATTTTATTGCTCTGGAGGAGAAATACTTACAACCTGTGTAAGTACATTTTTGGCTTAATCCCTATATATTTGAACAGGACTTATCATACATCTTGTCTTAAAAGTAAGAAGAACTTGTATGTTGTCAAGATCCAATAGTCAGCAGGGTTCTAAGGGGGTCCCAAGTGTGCCTTTCAGATACATATTTAATTTTGTGACGCAATGGTTCAGCGAAGATGAAAATGGACACTTGTAGAATAATTTGAGACGGATCTGATTCACAAGAGATTCATTTTTTAAACAGGAAAGAGTACTTAGAGCAACGAGCTCCTCACCAGGAGCATGTAAAAGAAAGCTCTATTGCCATGCAAATGACCTCCCTGAAGAGATTATTTACAAAGAGGATTTCTTAGTTGCTTCGACAGAGAATATAATAAAAAAAAGACAACCGCCAGAACTAGCAGCATCTCTTTAGATGATGACATGGTCATCATCTCTGTTTGATGAGCATCTCTGTTTGATGACATCGTCAGACTTCATATAAACAAATGGTTTTCAGCCAACAATATAATCTGTCTTTCCATCGACAATAGGCTTAAAAGAAGGCTTACCTCTCAATATTGACCAATTCTCTTTCATCAGTTTTTGAGCCAAAATCCGCTGAATAACTACTACTAACACTTTTGTTGTAAGTGCTTAGAAAACAACAGTACTCCTCCGTTTCGCCATTGGCTGTATAATATTCGTCCTTTTTGTCAAAGGTCTTTGATGGTTGAAGGGTGGTATAAATGGCGTAAGAGCTTGTAGTGCTTTTATCAGATGGGTTGCCGGAAGGAGGGGAGTGTGAGCGAATTAGAGTTGGGTGTTGCTTGGAGGAGTCAACAACTCGTGCAGTGCCTCCCAAAAATGAAGATCTGAAAGAAAAGGAAATTAACAAAATAGCAATTTTATTTGCTACAGGTAAATATAAGCTACGATAATTCAAAGGGAGGCATGTTACACGAAAGGAATTTTCAAGTAGGCCAGAAAACCCAAAATATGTTTCAGGTTTACATCCTCGTTTTTGAGTTTCAGGTTCCTAATTGGGTTTTTGGGTTTCAAGTTTTGGGATTTTAATGGACTTAAATCCTATTTGGGATAGTATCTAGCTGAAAAATTATCGAGAAACAATTAATAGGATTTATTTTCCCTTCACTTCTTAATATCATGCCTTGACATTTGGAGGGTATACAGTATGAAAAAGATTTTTCTATTTCTAATAAATGACACTGAAATTGAAAGCTGAATTAAGTTAGTTTTCCAAGGTTTTAGTTCTTACGCTTTCAAGATCGGGCAAACAAATTTCGATATCATAAATTCCCTTTTCTAAATACTTATACGACTGACAAAAGAGCCTAAAACACACTTTAGGAGAATTAAAAATCGAAGCATCTTACAAATTAAGCAAAACACACCAAAACAGATTGAATTCATCCACAGAATGTATTGGTGTACGCCAATTGAGTTATCCATCACGACTCAACTAATCTTATATATAGATTAGTTATATATTATATATATTAAGAATCCTCAAAATCAGCAAATCGTTACGGCTGTTAAATAAAGTTCTTCATAATTAAAAAGCCGACTCCAACGTAAAACAAAATATTCTATTGCACCCAGAACGAAAAAAAAATCATTTTTCCTTTTTCCCCTTTTCTTTCTCGCTTTCAAAAGCCATCTTTCTTTGGTGTTAGTATTGGAAAAAGTTTTTCTTGGGTATTTTCATCGATAAAAATAATAATTAAAATAACTCCTCCCTCTATTTAAAAAAATATATATTTTGCTGCTCGCCCTCCTCACTCCCTGTATTTTCGTGAAGTGATACTGCTGATCGCTTGTCACGAATTAACTTTGAGCAATGCTTGAGCTAGAACGCAACTTGAAAACCTTCAAAATTTGATGCTATTGACTGAAACTGGTCGACCTGAAGGAGGAAAAAGCGAAGCTTTAAGAAGTTCAACGAATGGAAGCGTCTAAAGATGCGACCAAAAGTTGTGGTCGAGAGCTTGAAGGAGTTTATTAATAATATCGAGTAGCCTGATCCTCGTATATGGGGGCGGGCCCCCACTCCTCCATGAATTTGACAACAATGCCCAAGTTACTCAAGTGGCATGAGATTTATGTTGTTTAAATTCAATTAGCATAGGTAAGCATAAAGCAGTTACATAGTCAGGGGCCAGGCGTTTCTCCGATGTCTCCTGATCTTCATAAAATATTCATATGATCCGCATGTTTGTTACTGTCCATATACTTGACCATCCACCCTTCCCCCCCCCCAAGAAAAGGAAAATAAACCAACCATTTATTGCGTGCATGCCCTGTCCAACGTATACGCAAATAGGTATGTAAGGCTCAAATGAACAGGCTTTTTAAGTGGTTTTCATTTTTTGTTTTTATTTCTCTACTACAAGGGTACCGTTTTCATTTTTTTAAAGTAAATTACACTTACACACTGAGAAGTAAAATTAAAAAAAGTTTCAATCTGTTTTGAAAATAAGAAAACACCACGTATTTTCAAACGCGTAGGTTAAGAAGAAAATGTGCCCCGTAGCTAATTCATGTGGTTAGTCTTTCAGTAAGTAGCTAATCTTCCAAAGAAAAAAAAATAGAGCTCTTATACGTTGGGAGCTATACTCACCCTATAATTCTATTTCTCTTTATCTTCTTTTTCCTCCGAAACACAATCGCCGCTCCGATAATAATCAAAACAACAGCTGCGCCAACAGCACACCCTAACATTATGTACATAACTGGCGATGTACTCTCATGTTCTGTATCCCCATCTGCGTGTGGACTAGGGCTTATTGGAGCACTTGGGAATGTTAAAACAGGCTCGTTGTCGAGACTGGGATTCCCGGGGATGGAAATGAAATTTGAGGATTTCTTGTTTGTTGGCACGGGAATAATTAATGATTCACCTATGAAAAAAAATTATATATATATATATATATATATATATATATATATATATATATATATATATATATATATATATATATATATATATATATATGTATATATGTATATATATATATATATATATATATATATATATATATATATATATATATATATATATATATATATATATATATATATATGGTGAAAACCGATTAAAACGACTACAGAAGTGAAAACGATGGAGCGCGAAAATAGAGAAATATACAAAGAAATTATTACTATGAATAAAATACATAACACTAACTACGAACAGATCTAAAAGGAATACCCATCCAGGAGTGGCCCATCTATACTACACATGCTAGAGGCCAGGTCATCAAATAGTTCGTAGTAACGAACAGTAAGGAAGGAACGACGCGGCTCAATAGTAACCGAAACTGTAAAAAAACAGAGTTTTGATCGCTTGTTTTCAAATATATGAAGTTCATTAGATTTATTGTTACCCATCAAAAGTTACGAGCCTTAAGAAAATTGCCAAATTTTCGAAAATAAGGAGGGGGAACAACACCCAACGGTCAAGTGATAAGTGATCTTGATGAAAATCAGAGCTTCAAATTTAGTATATAAGAGAACCCTGCTGTAGAGGCTTCAATTTCCTATATATGTATATATATATATATATTCAAAAAAGTGTTTTCAACTGAAATTCAGGAGGAACATCAAAACTTAAACAGAACAGAAATTATTCCTCATATGAGGGGATTGACACCCCCCCCCCCGCAATACTTCGATCTTCACGCTAAAGCTTTATAGTATTTTTAAAGAAAACTTCTAATTCTAATTAAACGTCCCTTGTGTTTCAGGAATCATTCTTAAAAGGTTGGAACCAACAGTAAAACCTTAGACTTAAAGAGCAAGATATCGAAGAGGGGGGCAATCCCGTCATATATGGAATAACCTTTGTTCGTTTTGAGCTTTAATGTTGCTCCTTACTATCAGTTGAAAAAATATATTGTTTTTATTGAATTTCTAATTGTTTTTCCAATAACGCCAGTAAATCTGGATCCCCCTCCATGTTAAATTCTCTCTCCTTACGGGAGACTCTAATTTCCAATAGTTTCTCCAATCAATTCGGAAATACGCCTTCTGTGGAAAAATGTCTCCTGGAAATCCCCCTCCCCCAATGGGAAGTTGCTGCTGTTAAAAATTCCCCTTGGAAAATTTTTCGTGCTAAAAATTCTCCCATGGAGTATTCATTCCGTGGACTCCCCCCCCCCATCAATGAAACATTCCCCAGAGAATCCTGGACCCCGCTGAAAATTTCCTCCATACTATTCACCCGGAACATCTTCAAATGCCAATTTGGGTTGACAAAAAGAAAGTAAGACAAATAAAAATAATTTTGTATAGGAATTCTGTCCAATCCCCCATGAAAAATTTCACCTGGAAAGTTAATCCTCGGAATCCCCCTCAGAAAAATATACTCCCTATGGAAACCCTTCTCCAGAAGATAATTCTCCCCTCCCCCTCCCCCCAAAACAATGTCTGTGTACTCCAATAACAAATACTGTACGGGTAAATTTCATAAACAATATCATTAACAATGGACAAATTACTGACCTTTCCCCAGAGGCCGGGGGGGGCATGTTATCCCCAAAGACATAGTTATTGGGTATTTCGTATATCCTGAAAAAAATGGCTATCTGAAAATCTTGATTTGACGACATTGGGGAAAGGGGACGTGGGAGGGTGATAGGAACTCTCCAATCTTCTTAGTCACTTAAAGAGGGCTCTTTTTAATTTCCACTTTTATCTTTTAATTTATGTTCAAACGTGCACTCTCCCGGTCTTCTAGGACGATTGGTTCAATACGATCACCCTTGGAAAAAAACAACAAAATTTCATATTTTTGCTGAAGGGAGCTTAAAACCTCTACAGCAGGGTTCGCTCATACACTGAATCTCACGGTGCAATTTTCATTAAAATTCTTTGATCTTTTGGGGATGTTTCCCCCCTTTCTCGAAAATAGGACAATTTTTCACAGGGTTGTTGCTTTCAATGGGTAACACTAAACCTAATGAATTTTACACATTTGGCTACCACAAACTGTTTGAAAATGTGGAATTTTGCATTTTTATTTTTCCAGAGGTAAGATCACGGATGTGTCTTTATTTGTATTTTTGTTTTTTCCCACGGGTGATCGCATCGAACCAGTGACCCTAGAAGATGGAGAGAGGGCTCATTCGACCAGAAACAAAAGTTCTAGGGCCTCTTTTAAGGAACCAATATAAGATTAGAGGGCAACTAGCCAGCAAATGAGACCACTAGTTTGTAATTATTTTCGACCATTCTGTATTTTTGCAAGTCACAAGAAGTAGGCTTCCAGTTCAGCTTCAAGTTCAGCTTCAACTGAAAACATACAAGTGGTATCTGGAGATGTTTCATAAAACTGAACCGGAATATTCATTACAGTGGGGTGACTTAAATACGAAAAAGGTTATAACTAGAAACCCTTCTTAGCTTAACTCGAAGGCCGAATGTATATTTCAGGTCAAATTCACAACACGCATCTGTGACAAATGTAAATGTATAAATATAACCTCACTCAAAAGTGAATAAGCTCCTGGGTGAATAGGACAAGGATGGCCAAAGTACCGATGGCCCAGCTACCTTAAAACCACTAAATCCTAATAAAAAAATATTTCTATCAATAAAGAATCTCCTCCTAGAAAAAGAGGTGTCTATTGATAGCCTTGCTACGACAGCTACATATGAGTTTACCAAGAGAGATCCGAAAATATTTGCATGAAAGCTTAGATTTTTAGACTAAGAAAGGATTTTGAGATTATTTATACCTTAAGATTCTTTAGAGCGTTCGCCAGCCTTTCCCGTAATTTCTGAAGAAAATTGAGCCATTAACTTGAGTGAGAATCAGTTTCTTATGAAAGGTGAGGGGTAAACTTGGCGACTCTCTTGAATAGCATATACCATTATTTAAAGAATCACAGAAGTCACGAAGTGTAAATGGGGTTCTCTTGCCCCACTCCCCTAACAGTGTGGACCCTTGTATTGGAGTGGCACAAGACGCTATCAGAAGCATTTTACAAAAAAAAGGTACTTGTCGTTTAAAATGTTACCGTGAATGTTCGAAATCAAACAGTTCGTGGTAACGAACTGCAGAAAGGAGCGACCCGGCTCAATAGCAAACGAAAGTTTAAAAAATGGAATTTTGATACTAATAGGTACTTCAATAGAATCGAGTTTTTATGCTGAATTTAAATATATAAGTTTCATCAAATTTAGTCTTACGCATCAAAAGATAAGAGCCTGAAAAAATGTGCCTTATTTTGGAAAATAGTGGGATACATCCCCTAAAAGTCACAATACCTTAACGAAAATCACATTATCGCATTCAGCGTATCAGAGAACCCCACTGTAGACGTTTCAAGCTCCTATTTACAAAAACGAGGAACTATATTTTCTGCCAGAAGACCGATCACGGGTGCGTTTTATTTTTTTTTTTTTTTGTTGGTATTCACCCAGTGGTCCTAAAATGTCCCAAGAGGGTTCATTCTAACGGAAAGTTCTAGTGGCCTTTTTAAGTGACCAAAAAAACTGGAGGGAGACGCTCATTTTTTCCCAATTTCAACGGACCAAAATTTTAAGATAGCCATTTTGTTCAGCACAGTTGAAACACATAATAACTATGTCTTTGGGGACGACATACTCTCCCACATTCCCCGGAGGAGGGGCTGCAAGTTACAAACTTTGAAGAGTGTTTACATACGGTAATGGTTATTGGGAAGTGTACAGACGTTTCCAGGAGGGATTTTTTTGGTTGGAGGGTTTAAAGGAGGGAGCTAAGTGGAAGGATCTTTCCATGGAGGAATTTTTTATGGGGGAATAGAAATTCCATGAAGGAGGTGCAGGATTTTCTAGCACTATTTAAAAAAATGAAAAAATAAACATGAAAAACTTTTTTCAACTGAAAGTAAGGAGCAGCATTAAAGCTTTAAATGAACAGAAATGTTCACACATATGAGGGGCTCATCTCCTCCTAAATACCTCGCTCTTTACGCTAAAGTACTTATAGTAATTTCAAATATTTATTCTACGGTCTTTGTGATTCTGGGGTCATTCTTAAAGAATTGGGCGAAACTTAAGCTTTCGTGTAAAGAGTGAGGTGTTAAAAAAAAAATTATATGCGAATTTTGTTTTAGTTATTCATCTATGGTGAGCCAAAATCAAAAGATGCATTAATAAAACGTTCAGAAATTAAATAAAAAAAAGTTTTTTTTTAAATGCAAGTAAGGAGCGACATTAACACTTAAAACGAATAGAAATTATTCCGTATATGAAAGGGGTTGTCCCCTCCTCAACATCCCATTCTTTACGCTATGGTTTGGCTCTTTGTTGCAGCTCTACTTTATAAAACAATAATAAACTTTAGCTTAAAGAGCGGGATTTTTAGGAGGGGACAGCCCCTTTCATATATGGAATAATTTCTGTTCGTTTTAAGTTTTAATGTCGCTCCTTACTTGCAGTTAAAAAAAAACTTTTTTTATTTAATCTAGTTAATGACGACATCGACTGGTGACTGTCCGAAATTCATTTTTCTCTGCTTCGATTCAATTAGCATTGCGAGTCAGCTTTTTCAGTCTTACGCAAGCTATGATAGTAAAAGTTAAAGTTAGGTTAGGATATGTTAGTTAAGTAAGATTAGGTTAGGTTTTATTAGATTAGGTTAAATTTGGTTCTAAATATCAGAAGTGGGTTCAAAACCTAACTCAAGCTAACCTAGACCAATCTAACCTCATCTAATCTAATCTATTGTTCATCATCAAACCTTGTATTAGATAGAAAAATTTGACTGGCTGACTAACTTTAAGGAGAAAAAAAGGTATGTCGGAGATTCACCGGTGAATGTCGACATTAATCAATTTGCGGACATTCACGGTAACATAAATAAATTCAAGAATTACGCTTAGGTTACATCTCAGAAAACCGGTAGCTACAAAAACCAGTGAAGGATGCAACAATGCATAGGACTCTATAGGACTCTCATATTTCTATAGACTTGTATAATTTGGGCGTGGGGTGGAGGTAGGGGTCGGGTTAGGTTACATTAGGTTAGGTTGGGTTAGGTTTCCATAATTTTGTTTCTAAAGTAATAAATTATCATTACGTTTTTTTTTTCATTAGGATTAAGCTAACTTCACTTTTTGGGTGTGTTTTCAATAACCGAAAAGTACCAAAAAATCTGCACTGAAAATTTGTACATACCTTTACAAATTTTTTTCCTCTTAAAGATGAGTTGCTTTACTTCCCGCCCCTTTCCTCTTCCAGTTGTAAAGTTGAAGTATATTTCTAAATCAACTTCCGCAATAAGATGACCAGTGCAAATTAAAGACAACCGGAATATTTCTGGAAGCTTAGAAGGAATTTTTCCAGTCCTGCTAATATTAAGAGAAGGCTCCAAAATTGCAGTTGGATTTGTATAGTTAAAACCAATACTGTAGGACACCTGCAAAAAAGAAAGCAGGAATTACGAGCTAATTTGTAGGCAGGGTCGTATCCAGGATTTTTTTTTTTTGGGGGGGGGAGGTATAAAACGATTTTTTTCGGGGGGGATGTAAATAAAAAAGCATCAGAAATGTGTTTACATTCATTTTTGTTACGTTTTTACGAGTCGGACAAACATTACGAGGGGGTTGGGTTCAAACCCCCTAACCTCCCTCCGTAAATACAGCCTTGTTTGTAGAAGTTGATTGTAGATTTGCAGCAAATTAGCTCAGGCTCAACGATCCTGGACAAGTGACAAAGTGGTCAGTTTACCATTGAGACCCCATTTCCAAAGGAATTACCTAGTGTAGTCCTTCCTACCACTCTTTTGCAATTTTAGGCACAAAAAATGGCAACAAAAGACATCAAGAAGTTTTAAAATTTGAAAACGAAAAAATTACAACTAGAAACTAGCTATTGAGTCAATGAGTACGATACTCCTATTCAAGAAAAAAAAAAGGTTTATATTTCTTGATTATGCATGATATATCCCAACTGAGAAGTAAAAATTATGCCAACTATATCTGCAAACAAGGGGTTCTTTTCCCCTTCCTTCCATTCAGGTTAAATGTAAGTGTTCCAAAGAAAAACTAGTAATACATATCGCAAGTTATGCAAAATCATGTTGGCCAAACATAATTAGAAAGCATTTGCCATGAGAAGGCATTGTTCCCCCTTGTCCCATGGGATATCATCTAATCCATTTTCATTCCAGCTTACTGTGATATTCTATTCTTCCCTTGAAAAATCAGACATAACAATGGTAGAGAACAAATAGCAAAAGAAAAAACGAAGATAATGATGTTCCATTAGATATAGGTGTTGAGGGGGTCTTGTTAGGTGTTCCCTTTAATCCCAACAACTAGTGAAATTGAGACCAGTGACGCACTCAGACAATAATAATGGGGGAATGACCGGGGGCTCTTGGGCCAACCAACGGAAAACTTTAAACATTCCATAGAAAAAAAACGGTACTTTACGGCATTACTTAAAGTTTATTTAAGCTCTTTGAATGCAAGTCTTGAGTAGGGACTAAGGAATGAATAATAAACCAAGCAGATTAAATAACATTTAAAAAAAGAATGTATTTTTTTCCTGAGGGGAACCGACATCGCCTTTGTCCCCACCCATGGGTGCAAACCTGATTGGGACTATTTGATAATGTTTGGTTGAAAATAATTTTTGAAAATTGGTTTAATAGATGTGCCTTCTCGGATTCGGTCTTCCAGTGATGATTTATGTAAAAAGACTATCAACTTTATTCATGTTTACGACACTCTGCAGCCTTTTTTCCATATTGATACTGGTTAATTAGTCCATGTTGTCTTTTGTTAGTTTGAATTTTTTTTTCTTTGCTATTTATCGTTTTGTTTTTGTTTATTTATAATACTCCATACTTTGTGTTGTTTATACTTTTACAGGTAATAAAGTTCATTCATTCATTCATTCATTCATACTAAATAAAGCCCTTAACCTTTTTACGTAGCTCGACTCGATTTTGGCCTTAATATCTTTTATAGGTTTTTTTTTTTTTTTTATTTGTTTATCCTTTCTTCAACAGTTTGTGTAACTGAAGTTAACAGACTTTCAAAGTTATAGTCAACAGACTGTAACTGAAGAACGATCAGTGTCAATAATATCAGAAACTCTTAATGAAAGGGATTTTCGATAACAATACTGGTATCGTATACCAAGAGGACCGTATATCGTATATCATAATACTGTATGTATATCAATAGGACCTTTACTTCATGATGACTCCAAATATATGAAATCACGTTTGAAATTGCTCGTCATGTTACCAGCATACAAAAATTACTTAAGGCTAATGGTCTTAATTTGTGTCCAATGCTATTTCTCCTATGATAGAAAATCATGAATAACTTCTGCGATTTTGGTGATTTTGAACTGATTTTTTTTTTGATGACTCTCGAGTTAAAAAGGAAAAAAATGTTGGTTTCACTTTTTCTGTATATGCTTTACCTATCGTGCAAAAAAAAGAAATCAAGTTATTTTAGTTTGGTGAATAAAAATTTAGTGGATGGGAAATGACAGTAGATTTTTTTTTTAGTTCATCCTGCCAGTATTTAAAAAAAAATGTTGGTTGCAGAATTGTTATATTTTTATTTTTAACGGTGCAAAAAATTATTTTTAATTTTCAACATTTTTCTTGCTAGAAGGTATGAAGTTGGCTCCAGAGGGTAGAATTTTGGATCATATGTAGATTTTATAATCTACAACCATTACAGAAAATTTCTGATGTCTATCATAAATAGTTTGAAAGCAAAATCAGAAAAATACAATTTCAAAATGTGCTTACTTTTTACTTATTTTACCCCTGTTTCCGGCTTAATAGCGTTGTTCATCAGCCAATAGAAAAAAAGGCGGGATTCTTATCCAATTTTAGGCATTACGCCTCCAAGGCATTGTGTCTCTGATTAGTTGACTTGTCAACTGAAGTCAATAAGACATTTGAGATATGAGGAAGAAAATTATCAACAAAAGGTGGCTGAATTTAAAATACCGGTAAGTAAAAATTACATATACAAGTTTCATTCCCTCTTGTCCATTAAATAAAAAAAAACAAGTTTTTTTTAACTGCATGTAAGGAGCGACATTAAAACGAACAAAAATTATTCCGTTTATGAAAGGGGGTAGTCCCTCAATGTCCCGCTCTCTACGCTAAAGTTTGACTCTTTCTCACAACTATACTTTTTAAAACAATAAGAAACTTTAGCGTAAAGAGCGAGGCGTTGAGGAGGGGACTACCCCTTTCATATACGGAATAATTTCTGTTCGTTTTAAGTTTTAATGACGCTCCTTACTTGAAGTTAAAAAAAACTGTTTTTTTTATGTAATTTCTGAACGTTTTTAAATTAATGCATGTTTTGATTTGGCTAACCGCACAACGAAATTTGCATATCTTTTTTTGTCTAAATGGCTTTCTCATATTTTCGTTCTGACGATTTTGAAGAAAATGGGGTGGGGGAGGAGGTCTAGTTGCCCTCCAATTTTTGGTAACTTATAAAAGCACCTAGAACTTTGTATATTTGTATTACATATATGAGGGGGTTTGCCCTTTCGTCAATACCTCGCTCTTTACACTAAAGCTTAAATTTTCTCCCGGTTCTTTAAGAATGACCCTAGAATCACCAAGTCCGTAGAATATATAGTTGAAATTACTTTAACGGAAAGAGCGAGGTATTTAGGAGGAGATGAACCCCTCATATGCGTAATAATTTCTGTTCGTTTTATGTTTTAATGCTGCTCCTTACTTTCAGTTGAAAAACTTCTTCATTATTATTTTTTCAGTGTTTTTTTTAATAATGCTAGAAAATCCTATGCCCCTTCATTGAATTTCTTTTCCCCCGTGACAAATTCCTCTAAGTAAAGATCCTTCAACGTAGCTCCCTCCCCTCTACCCCCCCCCCCTCAGCCAAAACCCCTCAACCGTTGACTTTTAATTAAAAGGAATAGTTGTGGGAAAAGTCAAGTCATGGCCAATTGTAGAAAAAGCCAAGACAGATTGTCCAATTAAGTGGGCATCAGGTCAAGGTAAACACTGATCAAAGTTTATAACTTGTAGCCCCTCCCCCGGGAACTATGGGGGAGTAAGTCGTCCCCAAAGACATCTTATTATGTTTTTTGACTATGCTTAAGAAAATGGCTATCTCAAAATTTTGATCTGTTGACTTTGAGAAAAAAAATGAAAGTGGGAGGGGGCCTAGGTGCCCTCCAATTTTTGGTCGCTTAAAAAGGGCACTGGAACTTTTCATTTTCATTAAAATGAGCCCTCTTGCGACACCCTAGGACCAATGGGTCGATACAATCACCCCTGGGAAAAAGAAAACAAAAAACAAATAAACACGCACCCTTGATCAGTCTTCTGGCAAAACAATTCTATGACTTTTAGGGCGTGTTTCCCCCTTTTTTCCAAAATAAGACAAATTTTCTCAGGCTCTTATCTTTTGATGGGTAGGACTAAATTTAATTAAAATCCGATTCTTTTGACGTATTTATTAGTATCAAAATTTCGTTTTTTAGACTTTCGTTTACTATTGAGCCGGGTCGCTGTTTTGTTTTTCTATGGTTCTTTTCATTTTTTTTAGAAAGGTGCTGCTTGGAGAACAAGATAAAGATAATTTGTCAAATGGATCGAAAATTTCAGAAGAATTTTCAGCAAATCCTCTCATAGACGATTCAAATAAATTGGGAAACGGTAGTGGTTCTTACGGTGTTGATTGCCCCGATACGAATACTGAGATAGACTTATCTGGAATTCCAGATGGAAACTGCATTGTGAATCTAAGGTATTTCCTTGCTGAAGTAATTTCAGCATTCAGACACAAAATCAGTTGCGATCACGGAAAATTGATTATAAAGCAATTAGAAAAGAAAGGCCTGAAAACTGAACTGAAAGTTAAGTGTAATAAGTGTAACTGGGAAAAGAGGATTAAAGGTGAACCAGAATGTCCAGCAACAAGCGTAAAAGAATATCTTTCAAGTTTTACGGACCAGACACAGGTTGCTTTTTCCGAAAAAAAATCAAGTCTTAAAGGCTGCTTGAATTCGAAGGCTGTTTGGGGAGCCATGGGTAGTGGAGGAGGGTATTCTACACTGTGTGAATTCTTCGGGGTGCTTGGAGTGAAACCAATGTCACGAATAGTTTATTCCCGTATTGAAAGGCAGCTTGGTAATGCTTGGATGAATAGTTTATCGGAAATTTTGCTAGAAAATGGACGAGAGGCCTTAAAATCAGCCATTCATGATGATAGGTATAAGGAGGACTCATACTGGACAAAAGTGATATGTGATGGAGGCTGGAATAAGCGTAGCAAAGGACACGATTATTCGGCCAAAGGATGTGTTGCAGTTATCATAGATGCATTTACGAAAAAACTGTTATATGTTGGCATAAAAAATAAATACTGTTATATATGTTTTTCTTCTGCAAACGCCAAAGTAATTCCCAAAGATCATTTCTGCTTTCTGAATTATAACGGAAATTCAAGGAGCATGGAAACAGATATTCTAGTTGAAGGCTTTCGTTCCAGTGAGGAGATGCACGGATTACAGTTTTTAGAGTTTATCGGTGACGGTGATTCCAGTGTTTTTTATAAGCTAAAACAAAGTGTTTCCTACGGTTCCAACATACGGAAACATGAATGTGCAAATCACGTCACAAAAAACTATACAGCCCATCTATATAATTTGTGCAAAAATAAAAAAGGTTTGTACACAAAATGTCTTCCCCGAGGAATTATCCAGCAACTGACAAAAAATTTAAGGGGTGCGATAAAAATAAATTCTGAAAATAATGGAACAGCAGAAGAATTGAAAATCTTGTTAAAAAGAGGTCCGTACCATGTTTTCGGAAACCACACAAAATGTGATTCTGGATGTCCTAAGATTGCTGAATTGACCGTGAATAGTAAAATAGAAGATCGGTGGAATAATTTTCCCCTGCACGTGTTTGAAGATGTTATGACAGAGGTCGATATTGTGTGTCGAAAAGCAGAGCAGCTTCGAAATGACGCAACTACAAACTTAGCTGAAAGCTACATGTCAGTTATTGCTAAATTCATCGGAGGAAAGCAAATAAGCCGGTCTAAACGAGGTTCATATCATGCAAGAGTTCATGGAGCAAGTCTTGCTTATAATTCAGGTCCAAAATGGCATCAATTAGCTTGGAAAAATATTTTTGGGCTTAGTCCTTCTAGCGTAACAAAAAAATATTGTAATAAAACGGCTAAACTCCGTGTAATATCTAAACGTAATTTGACCAGTTATTATAGTGCTCTTGGAGGAAAACACGTTGCTAAGTTAAAAAATAGAAACTATAACTTTGGTAATCGTGACTATGGACCAAATTGCAATAAGCCAGACATGACTTCTGATGAAATGAATTTGGCCATACAAAAATATACTGACGAGAATTTAAAATTGGATTTTGCCAGTATAAGCTGTTTGTTCAACAGTACCAAGGGCCAATCCAAAAATGACACTTGGGTTGAAGAAAGATCTAAGAGAATAACTAGTAGTTACTTCCACAGAATTGCAACCAGAAAAAACAGCACCAGAGTTGCCCCAATTGTTAAGCAAATTCGAAACTTGGGACCTAGATTCTGCTCTGCCCTAATGAAAAAGGGCTTAGATTTAGAAGTAGTGGCACTAGAAGCATATGAAAACAAATTCAACTTAAAAGTCGTAAAGGGAGATCAAATAGGACTCAGTGTGCATCCACAGTATCAGTATCTTGCTGCATCTGTAGATGGGCTGCTCCCTAATGGCACACCTATAGAGATAAAAACGGTGCATAATATACCAGAGTTCAAAACCATTTATGATGTGGCCCAGTCAAAAAATTTAGTTAAAGCATTTTTTCTTGAATTATCCAGTGAAGGTCTTCAGCTAAAAAAAATCACAGGTATTTCGCCCAGATACAAGGCCAACTCGAGATACTGGATAAAATGGTATGCCACTTAATAGTTTATAACTCTATTGAGGATTGGGAAATAATTACAGTTCACCGATCGAAAGACTACTGGGAAAAAATATTTCCGAAGCTTGAAGCCTTCTGGAATGAATCCTTACTTCCTGAAATTTTAGACTCAAGGGTTGCAAGGAATATGGAAATCAGAGAACCTGTGTCTGTAAAATGTACAACAGCCCACCAACCGAAGGACTCAAGCTTGTCTCAAGAAATAAAAAGAGGAAAAAAAAGAAGGTTGAGTCGAGTTGAAGTGAACAGCAAGAAAAAAAACGCACAGAAGGGATCGGGGGAGAACAGTGAATTTACCAGGAACTCAATGCATGAAAACAGTGATTTTGAAGAAATAATTTGGTCTGATTTGGAATAGATAAATCTTCGTGTTTGATAAAAAAAAATGTGTTAAAAAATATTGGCAAGGAAAATTATTTTTTCCTCCATAAATTTCTGTCTCATTCTTCGTCAATGTCCAAAAATAATGAAGTTTCTTATCTGGTCTGAAGTATATTAAATACATTTAATACAAACAATTTTAGTTTTTTTCTTATAAATTTCTTGTATGTTACTTGGGCTTAGTATTTGTGATTTTTATAGTTTTTCCTACAATTATTACGTTTTCTGTACAATTCGTTCATTTTTGGTATTTAATTAAAGCGTCTTTAAGTTTCTTTCCGAAATCTTGTGCATCTCGCCCTAACACAAAATAACGTTAATGCCCTAATCTTATTACAAGGAAAATAGCTTTCATCTTATTAATTCCAAAATACTGACAAAAAAAAAACACTATAAAAATCAAGGTGACTGGAAAGATATTGAAAATGAACTGAATGTGTAATGTATAATTATTTAGTGTTTAATATACTAATTACAGGAAACATCAACAATTAAGGTTTACAGATTCTATTTAGCGACAATTTTTTATTTTGGTTTACGGTTAGAACGGAACTCTAGTCGAACTCCTATGGGCAGTAATTTGTGTCCTTTTTGGTTTAACTTTAGCACTCATTTTAATTTTTAATCGTTTAGGATTTAATTATTTGTATATAGCAGTACCCATTTCTTTTATGTTTGGTATAATTATTTATTTTTATTTCTCTTCATTTTTAGTCAATTATGCATAGACAGTAATGTTTGACCGTTTCACATTTAGATCATTGAAGGATTTTATTTTCTGTCCGTCTGTTTCAAATGGCTCTTTAATTTTCAATTACTTAACTCACTAGCCTAATTGTATAATGTACATTCCCAGATTGCTATGAAATCACGATCTTGTATCAGACTTAGCAGACATCTGCCATGCTTGGGATACTTATGTCATGCTTGGCACAGATCATTCACTCTTAGTATTGTTCTCACAGTTCCGCTATGCTTGGCACACTTCTGCTATGCTTGGTACTAGCCACCTGAGGTATATGATTTCTGAGAGTGAAAAACCTCTCAAACATTCATCCTTTTTCTTTGGGTAGTTTACTTTTGCATGTGCGGACTGTTTGTTTTCGTTGTTGTATTTTAATGGGGGCAGATACGATGGACAAGGGTTTTTAAATTCCTTTTGGGAAATCCCAAACTTTTTACTGTTATCGCTTTTCTTCTATTTCAATAAAAATTCTTTTTTATGTGCTTTAACCCGTATGCGCCTGAGAGGCTATATTTCTTCCAAAATAAGTTCATTAGTACGGGTATGCATTGAGTTTTTCGTTTTACACAAACTTTTCCTCTTGTTATCTTCCCAATAAATTAGTTTTATTTCCATCAATTCTGTTTATGTGCTACTTTTTCATAGTAAATTTATGATGGAATGGCGGATTAGTCTTCTTAGTTATTTAGCAGGATGAGATTGAGGAGCACAAAAACACAAACGTACGCAAACACAGGAACAAGTCTACACACACACATCAAATTACCAATTACGCACTTATTGTTTGATGCAAGCTGTGCTAGAGTTTTGTTCGCAGGAATTCTTCAATTCAATTCAATCATATATATTTAAATAAAAACACATAATTACATGTACATAATCTGCCAGGAAAGCACAAAAGTGCTTGACTAGGGCAGAAACTTGACTAAAGAATAATTAAACAATCAACTAACAGAAACAACGAATCAACTGGATTTATCAAAAAAGAAAAAAAAGAGAAAAAAGGGGAGTGACGAAGAGAAAGAAAAGAAAAAAAAGAAAATAAAAGAAAAGATCGAAAAGAGGAGGACCGCATGATATTCAAATCTAAACAGTATTTCTGGAACGACCCTTCACTGCTCGCTTGAAGGTAGTAAGGTTATTTGAGTTCCGGATTTCCAAGGGGATTGAATTCCAGATAGCTGGTGCATATCCGTAGAAAGTCCTTTGCGAAAGCCAAGTTGGGTATCGCACAGCAGATTCTACTCCTGGAGGTAATCATACATTCTTTCATGGACTACTTTCTCATAAATCTTCGAAAAAAAGGTAAAATAGAAATGGATCGGTAATTACTCGGTTCATTTTTTGACTTCCCTTTGTGAAGGGGTAGCACTCAGGCTAATTTAAGTCTTTCTGGAAAAGTTCCCTCTTCAAGTGATAAATTAATCAGATGAGTCAAAATAGAAATAACAATTGTTTTTGTTGCTTTAACGATACTTCATCTACTCCACAGGATTGTTATTTCATACACATAATTATTTCATTTATTTCATTTTCATCACAATTTGTAAAAAGGAATTCAGAAGTAACATGACGAGGTTTAAGTTTGGGGACTGGTGGACTTCGAGAACTGAAGATTAAAAGAAAATAGCCAGGTGGGTGTTTCACCCACCTGGCTAACTGCTTGCAATTCTCAATACCCAAGGGTTCTCCCAATAGCCAAACAATTTTCATTTCCAAACGGACTCGGTTGAGGTTGAGGTTTGGGAGAGTTCACGCTTTACATTTCAAAACAGACACCCATCTCGAAAATAAAAGATTTGTCTACTTTTCGTACAAGTTCTACCATTTGCATTCAATGCACATCGAATCAAAATCTCTGAGCGAAAAAATATAGGATTACCCTTTAAATTGATGTGCAAAAGAAAACACTATTTTTAGCTCAGCAGTGGGTATATTTTCTTTTACATAACCTGTTCATTTAAATTAATCTCCGTAGAATCTAACGTGCTTTTGCTAAACAAACATCTTTTGTTTTTTTCTCCCACTTGTTTATGTTTTTGTCAAGTCTCATAAACGAGTTTGCTATCGAATAGATACTAGCAGTGGCGTTATTAAGATTCTTAGAATCTGTTTCAGAAATTGGGCGGGAACAAAAAAGACCATTAGCCTTAATTTGAGAAACTATGCCCGAAAATGGAGACAGTCTTGATGACAATTGATCAATCAAATTCGGTGTTTCGTGGATCTTATTGACTGGTGTTGCAAGCCACACCTAATTATTAATTTTCAAAAAAAATAAATAAAAATGATTTTTCTAAGAAAAATAAAGAGCATATTGAAACCCAAGTCAAGGAGAAAAATGAACTTTAATAACTGAAACTTCAAAGAGAAATTCAAGTGAATGATTGAAGCAACTCAAAGACTAAAAGCTTCTGCTGTGGTTTAAGGCATCAGCTTTGTGCAGTGACTTATGGCCACAACATCATTTCTGCTTTACTGAAAACGAATCGTACGCCAATTAGTGTACGCCATAAACTTCAACAACAGAAACAGCACAATAAGTAATGATGCAGCAAGGCGAATCAAGATTTTCAAAAATGATTGGTGCTACCTCCACCTCATCTCCCTCTCACACCTAAGCGGCTTGAGCGCCTTTTGTGTTTTGTTGAAAACGAAAATGTTTAATCTACAGGCCTAATGATATCAATTCCTGTAAGTCTTGGTAATCTTCAGTTTTTCAGCATTATAATTATAGAGAAAAAATGTTTAAAATATATTTTCTTTCAAACAGTTCGTGGTAACGAACTGTAGTAAGGAGCGACTCGGCCCATTAGTAACCAAAACTCTAAAAAATGGAATTTGGATACCAATAGCTACATCACAAGAATCGCATTTTAATGCTGATTTTAAATATATAAGTTTCATCAAGTTTAGTCTTACCCATCAAAAGTTACGAGCCTGAGAAAATTTGCCTTATTTTAGAAATTAGGAGGGAAACACCCCCTAAAACACCCCCGAAAATCACACCTTCAGATTCAGCGTATATAAAAGGGGCTGCTTCCTCATCAGCGCCCCGCTCTTTACGCTAGAGTTTTTCACTGTTTTAAAAATCAGAGTTGAGAGAAAGAGGCAAACTTTAGCGTAAAGAGCGGGGCGTTGATGAGGAAGCAGCCCCTTTCATATACGAAGTAATTTTTGTTCGTTTTAAGTTTTAATGTCGCTCCTTGCTTTCAGCTAAAAAAAAAAACTTGTTTTTTTTTATTTAATTTCCAAAAAAGATTGGTGCTACTCCAGCTCCTCTGCCTATCACACCTAAGCGAATTAAGTGCCATTCTTGTTTTGTTGAAAACGAAAATGTTTAATATACAGGCCTAATATCAATTCCTGGAAGTCTTAGTAATTTTCAGTTTTTCAGCATTACAATTATAGAGACAAAATGTTTAAAATATATTTTGTTTTCAGTGAAGCACGATGCTCTTGACTCTGGAAGGATTAGGATAAGGTAATTTATTTTAACAGAATCATTTGTGGTAATTTTTGGTCCTTAAAGTTTGACATGATCATTCGTTTTGCTTTTTGTTTTGTTTTAGCATTCATTTGTTTATCTATAGCAGTATCTATTTTCGTTATGTTTGATATGGATGTTCATTTTAGTTTACATTCGTTTTGGGTTACATTTATTCATTGATGGTAATTTAAATTAGTTTGAATTTCGAAGTGCTAAATGATTTTATTTCCAATGATTTTGGATTTAAATATGGGTCTTAACTTTGCTTTGAAAAACCTCTTTTTGGAAAACGTTTTTCATTATTGTCTCTCATAAGTTAATGCGGGCGTAAAAATCGTGCATTTTCATAGAGAAAAGGGGTTAGAAACCAACCAAGTGTACAATTTTTATGACAGCAATAACATAAAATTCAACTCTCCAACAAAATAACATGTAAAACAGAAGTTTCAAGCTGTGATTAACAAAAATATGAAATACGTATTCTTCTCGAGAAGCATGCGGTGTCTGTTTGTTTGCATTTTCTTTTATTTGGGGGGGTCTAAACGGTGGTCACAGAATATTGAAAGAAGGCTCACTCCAACCATCCCGACTTCCTTTTCAATTAGCAAAAGAGATCAGCCCAGAGCAAAGCGTAATTTCTGTCCTTTTATGTTGCGAAACAACAGTTTTGCCCCAACTATGACGGAGTATTAACAAGAAAATATTCAGGGATGGCAATTTGTCTTCAAATTATCAAACTCCTAATTAAATAGACTTCAAGTTTTAGAGCCCATCCATTTTGGAGTGCAGTGATGACTTTACGGTCAATCCATAGAAATAAACTGTTATTACTGCTACGCACTAACTATAAGAGTGGAAGTCAGTAGAACTTGCCATGCTAGAAGGGGGTGCCCAAGGCATCAGGAAGTACATTTTCTGGCCAAGATTTTCCATCTGCCCACAAAAAGTGCTAAATACGGTAGGAGGATTTTAACCCATAACCGCCAGTCCTTTTGAAGAACGAAACGGGACTAAGTATGTAAGTCTTTTTCAAGTGAAAGCAGGAGAATTTTTCAGGATAAATCTTCTGCAAGAAATTTCACGGAGGGGAGCATCTTACGTTGGAGGAAATTTCCACAGAGAAGTTTCCAAAAGGAGAGGGAATTTTTCATGGGGTGAGCCAAATTTACCAACAATATTTGAAAAACAATCAGAATTTAAATCAAATTAAACAATTCTTTTCAACTTAAAGTTCGGCAGCAATATTAAAACTCAAAACAAACAGAATTTTTCTTGTATATGAAGGGGTTGCCCCCTCCTCAATATTTTGATTGGCTCTAAATTTTGACTATTTGTCCTATTTTTTTTTAAGACTGACTCCTGAAACACAAGGACCGTTTAATAAGAAGTTAATTAGAATAGGAAGCTTTTTGTACGAGTGCTAAAAACTTTAGCGTGAATAGTGTGGTATTGATGAGGAGGGAAACAACCCCTTCATATTCGGAATAATTTCTGTTCGTTTTGAGTTTTACTAATGCTCCTTACTTTCAGTAGAAAAAAACTTATTTTTTTTTTTTATTATTTAAATATGTATAGGAGATTGAAACCTCTGCAGCAGGGTTCTCTGATATGCCGAATCTGAAGCTGTGATTTCCATCAAGATCACTTGACCAGAGTAAGATTTTCATCGATTACTTAGATCGAAAAAAAAATTCATTTTTTCTAAGGGGGGGGAGAATAAGGGAAGATAACATGGCGCAAAGCTCGCTTTTGGTATGGGATTGATTCGGAATTTTCGGAAAAATTCTTGGGTTTTTACTTTTTTAGGGGGAGGGGGGATTTAGCGGCGAAAAAACGAGAAAATTATGTTTTGTACAGTCCTCACAGTAGAGTGCATGATAAAAGTTTTTTTTTTCTTTCATGCCTATCACTCGAGAAGCTCTTTGACCAATCACAAACTTAATGACATACCAAA